>NW_011499899.1:155491-254352 GCF_000495115.2 Populus euphratica | reverse complement strand
TTTTTTTTTTCAATTTCATTATTATTCAACTTTTTAATTTGTAAGATTTATTCCTTATTATTTTAATAAACTTGAGAAAAATAAAATATTAATAAATTATTTTCCAGTTCATTTTCAATAACACTGCCAAACTTCGGAAAATACTTTACTTTTAAGGAATTTATTTTCCCCGGAATTCACTTTCCAAAATAAAACAACTTTCCTACAAACAAATGGGGCCTTAAATCACAAGTGCGTGTCAGCTTGTCCGTCTTCCTAGGTTTTGTAAAATAAAAATAAATTTATAAAAGAATTGGTCAATTTAATTGTAAATTCTCTATATAGAATTGGATTTAATTTGCAAGATATATATAATTATTTAAAAGAAAAACATAACTAACCCATGGCAAAGCATGGTTGGAGTATCTAGTTTTTGCTCTTATTTATTTTTTATTTTATTTTTTTTAGAAGATTGAATTTTTTTTATTTCAAATTAATAGGTTTTGATATTTTTAGATTATTTTGTTATGTCCTATCAAAAATAATTTTTAAAAAAATAAAAAATATTATTTTAATATATTTTAAAATAAAAAAATATTTTAAAAAATAAATACTATCATACTCTTCAAAGTATAATAATTTTTTTAGTAGGATCTACCTTAAAAATCAATCACACCTTCAATTTAAATACTTATTTAGGGGTTGTTTGAGAACGCAATTCAACTACATTCTCAAAAAATTCAAAAAATGTTATTGTTATATTTTTGTTAAAATTTAATATAGTTTATATGTTTTGAATTGTTTTGACGTATTGATGTTAAAAATAATTTTTAAAAAATAAAAAAAATATCATTAACATGCATTTCATTATAAAAAATTATTTAAAAAATAATTATTATCATACTATCAAATATATTCTTAATCTATTTCAACTGTGGCAAAAAAATTATGTTCTTTTTTTTTCACTATCAGTAACCTAACTGGGAAATTCAAGCATAAAATGTCCATAACTTTTCGTGTTTAGAGGGAATTGATGAATTCAAGGATCGATAACTTGTTTACTTCACCAATGGGTGGCTCTTAAACACTAGTTTTTACAGCAATTCACTCTGTCAAGCATAAAAATGTACATCTTCTTACGTTACCGTTCTCAAACAACATTTTAAAAGGGTGCTAACCACATATGGAATTTTACAATATATAATTATTAATTTCAGAATGAATTGAAACATGTATAAGTTGATTTAAATATTATAAGTGTATTGAAAAGTATGGTTAATATTGTTTTTCAAAGTATTTTTTATTCATAAAAATATATCAATAATATTTTTTTATTTTTTAAAAATTATTTTTGAGATCAGCATATTAAAATGATTTGAAAACATAAAAAATATATTAATTCAAAAAAACAAATCAAATTTTTTTGAAAATATTTTTTTAATGCAATACCAAACACCTCCTATATTAATTAAAATAATACTGATTAAAGGTAACAGACGAGCTCGTGATATACTTCAATTAATAAATAATAATAATTTTTTCACAACATTCTTTATCAAGAACCTAGTGTGACTCGAAGCATTTTGTAGTCCTTGACAAAGTTATTAAAAAAATGAGTTAATTTTTAAAATTTTATAATTTTATAAATTAATATATATTTAACATGTTAAATCAGATTAAAACTAAAAAATTAGTAAAATCATTCACACTTGGTAAAATCAATAAAATCTGACCAATTTTATAAGTTTAAAAAAATATAAAATTGTGAATTTTAGTAGTATGTACGTGGCTCTTAAACACTAGTTTTTACAGCAAGTCACTCTGTCAAGCATAAAAATGTACGTTACCGTTCTTTAAATATATAATTATTAATTTCAGAATGAATTGAAACATGTATAAGTTGATTTAAATATTATAAGTGTGTTGAAAAGTATGGTTAATATTACTTTTCAAAATATTTTTTATTTATAAAAGTGTATTAATAATATTTTTTTATTTTTTAAAAATTATTTTTGAGATCAGCATATTAAAATGATTTGAAAACATAAAAAATATATTAATTCAAAAAAACAAATCAAATTTTTTTGAAAATATTTTTTTAATGCAATACCAAACACCTCCTATATTAATTAAAATAATACTGATTAAAGGTAACAGACGAGCTCGTGATATACTTCAATTAATAAATAATAATAATTTTTTCACAACATTCTTTATCAAGAACCTAGTGTGACTCGAAGCATTTTGTAGTCCTTGACAAAGTTATTAAAAAAATGAGTTAATTTTTAAAATTTTATAATTTTATAAATTAATATATATTTAACATGTTAAATCAAATTAAAACTAAAAAATTAGTAAAATCATTCACACTTGGTAAAATCAATAAAATCTGACCAATTTTATAAGTTTTAAAAAAAAAATTGTGAATTTTGGTAGTATGTATCTTAATATTTTTATAGTTTTAAATTTATATTTTACAAAACTTATGTAATTTGATAATCAAGAACTTAATTTTAATTATAATTATTATGATGTTTTTTTTAACATTGTAAGTTATTTGTGGATTTTATTTTCATAAAATTAAAATAAATATTTATTTTTTTTATAATTTTTTATATAAACTATTAACATATCAATTAATATATTACTCTAATTTAGCTAGAAAATATATAAAATAAAAATTATTAATTAATACATTTAACTCTTGTAGTCTATCAAAATTTAAAAGGACTCATTTCTTATAAAAGATAAAGTAAAATGATTGATATATCCAAAAAATTAAGGAATCAATGTGAATAAAATAAAAATATTTAGATTTTTTATTATTTATTTTAATTATATTATATTATTAATTACTATTTAATTAAAATATTTTATTTATAATTTTATAATTTATATTTATATTACATATTTTATATCATATCAGAAAAAAAAATTCACAACTTTAATCTTCACTACCAGTCTCATCTTGAAGAGACAGCTTCCCATAGACAGCCATAATTAGCATTTAGAAAAATTTACATAATGGAGGGACCCAGTAATATCTTAATCCACTTCAGTTATTACAGACAGTGATAATTAGCATTTAAAACATTATTTTGTAGAAAAATAATTTTTTTTGAAAAATGATTTTTTAATATTTAAAAATATTATAAAAATAAATTAAAAATATTTTTAATTATTTTATTATGTTATAGAAAATAAGCTGAAAAATAACTTATTGGTATTTTATTGATTTTTTAAATTTATTAAAATAATAAAAAATAAATCTTATAAATTAAAAAATTAAATGTGGATAGAATTGAAAAAAAATTAATTTTGATAAATTATCTCAAATAAATTAAATATTAATCAAAATAATACAAATTAAATCTAACAGATAAAAAATTAAAAAATGATGAAATTAAAATTATAATAATTATAATTTCATAAATTATTTTAAATAAAATAGGTAATAATCAAAACAATAAGGACTAAATTTGATAGATGATAAATAAAAAATTTTAATAAAAAAATTAATAAAAAAAATAAATAACAGTAATAAAAATAAAGATAAAAGTTAATATCAAAACTAAATTTTAAGGGATGAAATTAAAAAAAATATTTAAATAAAATATACAATAATCAAAAGTTTGAGGATCAAATTTAATGTAATCAGCAAATAAAATAATATTTTTAAATTTTTCACAGCAAATAAAATATACAATAATCAAAAGTTTGAAAATTAAATTTAATGTAATCAGCAAATAAATAATATTTTTAAATTTTTCACAGTCTCTAAAAAGTATTTTCTTTTAAAATAAAAAGAAAATATTTTTTTAGAAATCAAACTAAATTTTTTTTAATAAAAAAATATTTTTTATTAATTAATTTTTCTAACAAAAAATAAATATAAAAAAATTAAAATATAATTTTTAAAAAATTACTTTCCAAACAAACCAACAAAACCTACCAAAAATTAACAACTTAAACTGGAACAGAAAATCTTTGAAAGTTTTTTTTTTTTTAGTAATAATTAAGTTGTTGGCCTTATCTACGTGTTCAAGCAAAATGATATGCCTAATAAAAAAAGAGCAAGGCCCAAAGCTGAGCTTGCTCTATTCCATAGAGAAATTTCGCACAGGCCCTTTCAAAAATGTATATTTTCCTCCCACTCTCACAACTTATTTCTTAAACATTTTTAGCTCCTTAGCACCCAAAAGCTACCAAAAAAAAAAAAAGTTAGCCCCTTTAATAAATTAAATATTTACCCACTTTCATCCATATATTATTTGCTTCATGTATACATCTATTTTTTGCTTAGAGAGTACTTCTAAATCACTGGAAAAAAAAATATTAATCAATGAAGAAAATACTATACCAATTATGTAAAAGGAATATTTAACCCATGAAGATGGGTATAAATGAGAGAAATTAAAATAAAATATTTATACATTTTTAAAAAAATAAATTGTGAAAAATAGATGAAAAATAAAAAATACAGTAACATAAATTAAAATCAGATGGGCTAAATAAATAATGAAAGAGTTATGGTGAAATATAGGATAATAAAATTTGATATGCTCTATTTAAAATTCAACAAAAACAAGTATCACGATTATAATTAATCAAATTATTTGGAATATATATATACACATGGCATGGCAGCTATAGTAAGGAAAGGAGAGGGAGCTGGAGAAAGTTCTAGAAAAAAAAATAGAAATCTAAGGGAGAGCCTTGAGAGTTTACGAGAATTAAGGTATGGGATTGTATTCGTGGTTTTGGTTTAAAGTGTTTTTTTTTAATTTAAAAATATATTAAAATAATATTTTTTAAAATTATTTTAAAAGTAATATATTAAAATAATTATAAAATTATAAAAATTATTTTTTTAATATTTTAAAACACACGGATTAGGTCGTCATTAAATGTTTAAACAATAAATTGAAAGGGAAACAAGCGAGAGCAGGTATGAAAAGAAAGAGGGAGCTTCAACCAAGCAAGAAGGAAGATGAGGAACCATTGGAAATTCATTTCAAGAGCATTTGAATCCAATAATAGCTTTACAACTAAGAAATAACTAATTTTATTGTAAAATGTCAAACAAGGAGAGAATTTGAATCCAATAATAGATATAGTTAAGTAAAAAACGAAATTATATATATAAAAGAGTTTGTTAATGAATTAATTGGTTCCGTGAAGACAAAATCTCCATTCATGTCTTACAAGACTAACTAAAAAATATATTTTTTTAACTAACCAAACAATATTAAATAAATAAAGTTAAAATATATGACAATAAAAAAATTTGTGAAGATTAATTGATGAATAAACTAAAAAAAAACATTATCATGAGTCAGGTCACAAAAATAATTAAGTTTAGTAACTTTATTTATTAGAATGAAATAATTAAGTTTAGTAACTTTATTTATTGGAATGTATTTTTCATTTAATTATATGATAATTAAAATAAACATGTAAAGAAAAATCAATTTTTGATTTTTTTTTATGAAGGGCTATATAAAAACAAGGTATAATTTTATTGAAAAACAAAGTAAAAATTAAATAATATAATAATTTATTTCTTCATCAATGGTGCAGAGAAATATTTGCATTTTCTAGTAATATTTAAATTTGAATGAAAAATGTATTAAAATCCATCATTTTTAATTGGAAAAAAAACAGGTTTTCAATGATGTCTAAATTCATTCTCAAACATCCTTAACTGAATGATTTTTTATGGCAAAAAAAGAAGCAAAATCACCATTTTATTTTTCAGTAAAATAGTAATCTTGAATCCGAATAAACAATGTTTTTAAAAGCGTATTAGTTTTTAATTAAACCTATAATAAATTAAAAATAGAAACCACGTGTCAAATATGAATCACTGTTTGCAGACGTAAGTAGAAAATTTGAGAGAGATTTTAAGCACAGGAAAAGGAAACCTTAGAAAAAGGAATAAAGGCAGCGGTGTTTACGTCAATACAAGTGCCATGTCGTGTCAGTACACCAGCTCAGAAGAAAAACCAGGGGTGGTAGCGGTTTCAAGACAATCTAGGGGGCGGGAATTGGCATATACGGCGACTATCGTAACCATTTTTCCTGCCCCATGTAGCCTCTGGTTCTTTCCATTTTCTTTTTTTATATATATCATCTTCTCTTTCCTTGGAACTCCATTTCAAAGTTTTTGCACTTTCTCCCTTCTCTTTTCTAAAACGCTCTCCAATCTCCCATCTATTTCATGATATGAAACTCGAGTTCCTGCGGTTCATCTTGGTGGGTTTGGTTTCTGTTCTTTGAATCTAGTCATCTAGTGTACTTCTTTTTATACGAAAAGGAGGCAGAAATCTTATCTATATCTTAATAGTGATATATATAAAAAAGGAGCGGATTATAGGTACAACATATTTTATCGATCGGTATTTTGTTAATGACAAACGAAGCTACGGTGGAGCCAAGGAGAGAACCAGCTGCACATGTAAACATGCTTGGATTTGCCAAGAGGCCTACTAAGAAGAAGAGATCCAAGAAGACTAGAAAGTGGGCACCGACAATGGCACTGCAGGAACTGTATGTGTCGTGTAAAGAAGTGTTCAGAGGTCCTGGAACTGTTCCCTTGGATCAAGATGTCAAGAGACTCTGCCACATGCTTGGTATGTTCTTGAACTTGATGGTCATGATCTTACTTCTTGTTCTTAGTTGATTTCTTCTTCTTTATTCCCCTATATTGCAGGACTATACCACTCTCTAACCAATTAAGATTTGAGTAGTGTTTTATCTATTTGATATAATTTGGACCTGTAACTAAACCTATGTTAAGATGGTAGATCGGATTCGTATCTTTTTAGATAATCTATATATTGCATCCTATAATTTTTGCTTGATTGCTTTAATTTTGTTCCCTGTCAACAGATTTTCTTAGCTGATGCTATGATCATAATGTCTCGCGCTTGTGTTCCTTTAATTTTCCAGTTAAGAACCGCCCCAAATAAACGAGAGCTTTAACTTGTAGATTTCTGCAAATGTACTGATTAAATATTTTGTGTTTTGTGGGCCAATGGTTGGTGGGTTTAGAGAAATGTCCAGTGAGTGTAGATTCACTAGAACGTAGGTTTTGTTCTAAGGTACCCGGACGGAACCTCGATAACATCCAAGATGTGATCCAATCAAAGAAGAGATTGGCCTTTGTTGTTTAGTGCAAGAGGCCCAACAAAAGAAAATCTTGTTTTATCTGGTTGCTATTTTATTCATTCTGTTGTTTGATCAAGTTCTTATTCCATGAATTGGTCATTAGCTTGTGCTTGAAAGACCTCGTTGAAGTACTTGTGAGTGCAGGCTAATGCAAGGCCTGCTTTCCAATAAGATTTTTCTAGTTTTGGGAAAAATTATTCAGTACCTCAGTGCAGTTGCTTTCTCCTTGCAGTCATGTGAAGCTCACTTGCTCCATAAATTAACGTGGCTAGAGATGAAGTGCATCACTAGTGTTGTTGAATTATTTTCGGTAGTTTTAGCGTTCTAGGGCATGTTTCCCAGGAATGCTTGCATTTTTTGGTGATTAAAAAGTCCCGTTTTCTCTGTAACTGGTGTTAAACAGAAGTGAGGAACCTCTTTCTTTGTGAAATTTACATGCCAGGTATGGAACAATATCTGTTTGAATAGTAGCATTCTTCCTGTCAAGTTTCAACAAGATCAATCTACTGATACAATATCTGAAATAAAAAATAAAATATAGTTATTGCAATCCTGGTTTAGGAAAATGGAAGTAGTGTTTTCTGGCGGCTCCAAGAAACCATACGAATAATGATTAAAAAAGCAAACTTTGGCACGAATTTATCATATATCATCTTTTTTTGGTCTTGTACGTGTATTTATATTTGTCCCTGATTTTATGCATTTTTTTTTTCCATTTTGAAGTTAAAAAGGAAGACTACTTCCTTATGATCTGAGTAGTTGGCTTGTTCATGCCGGGCTCAATATATTGCAAACAGTGACTTATTGGCAAGGTCAAGACAAATTTTAATCGACAGGATATATATATATATATGCGCGAGCGCGCATTTTTTTGGTATAGCACATGGATCAGCATTCGTAAATATTGTGCTTAGTGTAACTAGATGACAAATGTTTCCAAGCTATAAGCTAAAGCAACATGGATATATATTTTGGCCTACTAGGGCGAATGTGTTCTCCATTGAGAGGCAATTCGGTATTAAGCATTTAATCCTGGGTGAATATAAATAGCATCCTTGTGTTATTATGCAAAAATAGAATTTTCAAACCTCATTAAAGTAACAGAGTAATTGTACTGAATGTCCTTTCCTTGCCTTTTCTCGTGCTACAGATAACATGAAACTTGAAGACTTTGGGCTAAGTTGCAAGCTGGATTTCTTCAATCCTAAAGCTGCAGTTATAGGGACTCCAAGAATCACTTACACAATTGTTTACGAGTGCGATAAGTTCTCGGTGAGACTGGCCACTTCTTGTTTATTGTCATTTTCCAGGTTCTTTGTAGTGGAACTCGCACATTGAACCGTTTGTGTTCCTTATGGAGAGTATAGCATAGCAGGCCAGCCTGTTAGTATGTTAATTGCATGGCTACGTGATTTTTTTTGGCGGGATATCTTCAAAAATCTATTCTATGATTTGTATTGCACATGATGTTGAAACTGACAAGTTTAATCATTTGAGTTCAAGATTATTTTGATTAGTTGACCCATACATGATTTTGTACTTGGCATGACCATATGGATTTTTCAATGACCATATGGATTGTTCAGGTAGAGTCGGAAACCCTTATATTCGTTATTTCTAGATTTGAAAATAGCAAATTCAACAAGCAAGTTTCTTCAATAGCGTGCTGTCTGGCTAACATGTAAATTGTAAGAATCATAGCATGTTTTGCTCCCGCGGGCATGTTTTTCAGAACTTGAAACATTTTCAGGATGTAAAATTTATGTTTAAGTTTTTGAATAGTCTTCTTGTTAATGTTTCCTTGTGCAGATGTGTGTTTTCTTCCTTCCTGCAACTGCTGTCATCCCTCTCCATAATCATCCAGGAATGACGGTTTTTAGCAAACTTCTCATGGGGACAATGCACGTAAAATCATATGATTGGGTTGATTCCCCGACTGCGGATGAGCCTGACTCACCAGCCCAAGGTGAGTTTCTCTTTCTCTCTTTCATGCTATTATAATTTAATGAACCAGCAGAGCAGCCCCTTTAACCTGAACGCAATGGTTTTCCAGTGCGATTGGCAAAACTGGAAGCAGACAGTGTGTTTACAGCTCCTTGCCACACCTCGGTGTTGTATCCAACAACAGGAGGAAATATCCATCAATTCACCGCTATTACACCTTGTGCCGTACTTGATGTGCTCGGACCTCCCTATTCTAACGAGGATGGTCGAGATTGCACGTACTACAAAGATTTTCCGTACACTGCCTTGCCAAGTAAGTGACCTCTCATGATAGACTACAAATGATGAACCCATCAAAGTGAAGGGAATCAAGTAGTTTTTCTCATGTTCAAGTTCACATGGACACCATGATAGACGCACAGAAGCATAGCCGACATGTCCAAAACATTAAATTTGCATTTGAATTCCTCGTAACATACCTGTCAACTGATTAATGCAGATGGAGAGATGGGGTCGGAACAAGAAGAGGGTGACTGCTACGCGTGGTTGGAGGAGATCACGTTGCCTGAGAATTTACAAATGTTTGTAGTTAGGTATAAAGGTCCCCAGGTTGATGATAGTAGTGGCTAGCTGTCTCGTGAAAAAGAAAATGGAAAATCATACGGTGTGGTGTTATCTCCTGGCCTTACTTCTCTCTCGCCTTACTATGAAGAAACAGAAACAGATACAAAAGAAAGAAAGAAAAAGTACTCAAGTCATAACTATTTTTTTCTTCTGTTTGTATCTGTAGAACAACAATGGTGTGCCTGCAAACTGAAGTTCTTCAGTGATTCTTCTCCATTGTGGAGAAATATACACGCACAATTACCTTTTTACTAGGCTGTGTGCATGCTTGTGTTCTCCTATATTAATATACAAGATTGTATATACAAGGTGGCTTCACTCTGGTTTTTTTCTTAGTTAATTACTCACGTTGTTTTACAATTGAAATATATATCTTGCAATGATTTTAATTTCGGAGAAAAGTTCTTTTTGCTAAATAAATTAATTCTTTTTTTATTTATGTAGTTTTCTTTTTATTATCTACTTGATCTTTTAATAAAAAGTGGATTTTTATTTATGTAGTTTTCTTTTTATTATTTACTTGATCTTTTAATAAAAAGTGGAGGTTAAAATAACATTTATAAAAGTTTCAACGGTTTAAAATAATCATTTTAAAATATCTCTTCCCATTCTAAATTTTATTTTTTTTATTCACGAATTTCATTTCTCTTTAATGTTAACTTGCTTTGTTTTTACCTCAAAAGACTTGCTAGGAGGGAATTTCCTTTAAAATTAGAGGATGATTCTTTAATTTATTTTCGAGTTTTTATTATTATTTTTTTATTTAAAAAAAATTTAGAATTGTGTTATTATAAGTTTTGTTTAAAATATAAATTAAAAAAAAAAAACTAAAGGATGATATAAAAAAGGGTTGGAAGGGCGGTCAGACACGTGTAAGAAACTGGTCTTTACACACATGATTTTTTTCTTCTCCTTAAAATAAGTAGATAAGAGGTGGAAGAAATGTCCTGTGTCCTATCTTTATTAAAAAAAGAAATATATGTCCTGTGTCCTATCTTTATTAAAAAAAAAAGAAATAAAACAAATGACGCGTCGTTAGTTGATTAATTGTCAGAAAGTGGGGCCCTCAGTTTTGAGAAGCCATCAAACATACTGACAACTTCATTATAATCGTTCACATCATAGCACTCTTTAAAGAGACAAAAGTTCAAAAAAAATAAAAAATCAAGAAGCCTCGATATCATGTCTCTTTGGCAAGATGCATGATTTTTTTTCCCAGTAATTTTTTTATTATCTCTAAAAATAAAGGATTAAATAGTAAAATAAAATAAAATAAAATTTAGGAAATTAAAGGCTCTTTCCCCCTTTTTGTTTACTAGGGCGTACCAAACATTATCCACCTTATTTTTTATATTAAAAAAAATAAACACACAAGGCATTATACTAAATAAATATCTCCATTTATGGCGAAGGATTTAGCATCTGCTGGTAAGCGTTTTGGCCATTGAAGGTGCTTAAAAAACCGCATCTGCTGGTAAGCGTTTTGGCCATTGAAAAACCGTGGTTTGAGTTTTTTTTATATATTAAATAAATATTCTAAGCATTTTAATAAATTCATCTTCAATTATATAAATACCTTTAAACTAATAAAAAATTAAAAATTAAATTAAATAAGAAATCCAAGCCCCTATATAAGTGGGTGAACAATATCCAGCTGTGAACGTACATATTCTAATTATTATTTTTAATCAATATCAGTATATAAGTGGGTGAACAATATCCAGCTGTGAACGTACATATTCTAATTATTATTTTTAATCAACATCAGTGTATAAATCTCACATGATGACTCTCTCGTTCTCTGTTATGAAACTAGGGGCTTCAGTTGCTAGCTTTGCTAATGGTTTATAAATTTTCCAGCGTGCAAAAAGCCCAAGAGAATTCACGCACGCGCACACGCACTTTGAAGGTTGTCCTCTATTTGACCAAAAGGTGGCCAATCTACACACGGCCTTCCTTTCCTCTATTTGACCAAAAGGTGGCCAATCTATACACGGCCTTCCTTTTTATATGGTGTTATATGGTGTTTGGATATGCTGGTGTAGCTGTGATTAAAAATATATATATATATATAATACATGTTTGGTTAATTATGAATTATAATTTATTTTTATATGGATCTTAGTATAGACTGTAATTCAATTATAAAAAAAATAAAACAATTATGCATTGTTTTTCATGCGTTTCTCCTCTCTTTCATTACCGATAATTTTATAATTACTTTCCCAATTGTTCTCAGTCCCTCCTTCTTCAATTTCCTAACAGTCACGAAAAAATCCAACAAATTGATAGTGGAAGGTTGTTGTAAATCAATAATACTTAGTTTCAATATTTTCCTATACTGTTCCTTCATACATTTCACCTCTCTCTCACCACCGAAACTTTCCCATGACCACTGTCAATTACTGTTCTCATAACCTCACAAATTTTTTTCTTGTTTCGGTTATAGATGAATGTAATTGATGAACTAAAACCCTAATTTCCTTCCCCAAAATGTTCTCCTTTCTCATCTCTTGCTACAACCCTGTTTCTATTTTGCCCTAAAACCACCAACGCCGGAGCAAGCTTCTTCCCCTCTGTCCATTCCTTCCAAACAAAAATTGAAAACATAAACCTTCACTGATCTGTCCCTCCACTGTTACAATTATAGAAAACTCCTAAGAGATTCGTGATGGAAAAGGTCCACGAGCGAGATACTAGTAAGTACTACATGTTCCCCTTGTCAATTTTGTTTAACATGTTGCTCAAAATCTAATTTTTGTAATGGGTCTCTATTGTTTTTGTCTTTGCATAACAAAGCTGCAGCACCATGGTGGTTTGCAGAACAAAGAAAGAGATTGAGGTCAGTTCCTCCCTTATATCCATCTTTATTTTCGTTTTCTTAGATGAAAAATTGTATGTTTGTGTTGCTGCATACTCAATTACTATTAACACTGCAATTGCTGAATTGATCTATGAGTTTGTTGCTACTGCTTGTGTTTTATTTATTGTGCCTTTGTCAAATTTTTTGAATTTATAGCAAATTTTAGTGCTTCTTCTGCTTGTCCTCCGCTTTGCATGTGTTTTTAATTTTTTTCTACTTGAAAACCTGCATTTCTATGATGCTTTTATATATTGTGTTACCCATGTTAATTTTATAGTAATTGTAGCTCAAAATCTATTTTATCTTCTGGGTCTCCAATGTATCTATTTGCAGGACAAAGCTGCAGAATCGTGCTGCTTTGGACACCTAAATAGATAGACTGAGGTAAGTTCCTGTCTTATCTCTATCTTCATTTTCAAATTTTTAGATGAAAAATTACATGTTTGTGTACCAGCATGATCAATTACTGTGTGTTCTGTAATTGAAAAATTCCATAGTTGTTGCTAATTGTCTTTTGTTTATTGTGTCTTCGTCATTTGTTTTGAATTTAAAAGAGTTTAATTGATTCCATGTACTGCTTGTCTGTTGTTTTTTGTTATGATTTTGAATTTAAAAGAGGAGTATGAAATATGTTATAAATATTTATGAGTACTATAAATGTTTTTATGACATGTAGAATTATATCGGTGCAATTGATGGAATACATATTCGTGCCTGCATACCATCTGCAAATCAAATTTCATTTATTGGAAGAAAAGGTGTACCAACACAAAATGTCATGGCCGTTTGCAGTTTTGACATGCAATTTATGTTCGTGTAGGCAGGATGGGAAGACAGTGCACACAATACGTGTATTTTTCTTGAGGCTATTGACAATAGCAATATCAAATTCCCAAAACCTCCGGAAGGTTATGATTTTGACTAAATTGAAGATTTGGTAATTAAAGGAATATAATTATTTTCCTGTTTTGTTTAAAATTACCATGTTGTTATTTTTTGCAGGAAAATACTATTTGGTTAATGCTGGATATCCAAATGAGTATGGGTACTTGAATCCCTACAAAGGTGAGAGGTATCACTTCTAAAAATTTAGACGTCGTAGACAACCAAGTGGTCAGAAAGAAGTGTTTAATTGTGCACACTTGTCACTACGTAATGTAATCGAACGTTCTTTTGGGGTATGGAAACAGAGGTGGAAAATTTTGCAAAACATGTATGCTTATCCATACAAGACACAAGTTGAAATTGTAGTTACATAAATGACACTACATAATTATATTAGAAGGAGATTGCAAAATGATGCAGTTTTTTCTGAGTATGATCGCAACCCCAATTTAATTACAGATGACTTTTTACTTGATATTGTTCAGGCTTCGGCCATTCAAGGCTCACAGAGACATTCATGCATGGATTTGTACGCGATAGAATTGCAAATAGTTTGATGGAACAATAAAGGAGTACATTAATGTATAAGGATTTTTCATTTTGTTATGTAATCATAATTACAAAACACCTATGTTATGTAATTATATATATATGTTTATATATGTCCTTTTAATTAATTCAAATCAAATATAAAATACAAAGTATATTAACCAAACACAAGAAAATATTTTTTTAACTATAGTTTTATCAAATATAAAACTGCTTTTTTTTCCACCACAATTTCAACCACAGTTTTTTAACTAAACACAAAAAACTGTTTTTTTTTAACCACAACTTCAACCATAGTTTTAACTAAATATTAATTTTTTTAAAATTAATTTTATAAAAAAATATTTTTTATTAAACTATTTTTTTATATTATAATTATAAAAAAAAAAAATATTTTTTATTAAACTATTTTTTTTATATTATAATTATAAAAACTATCACAATACCAAATATATTCATGAAAATATACAAGATAAAGAAAGAAAACTCTACTCTTTAACAGCTCATTGCTTGGCAACCCAAAGCCCAGTCCAGATCTCCATTGGCTTCTGATTCACTGTTCAAGGATAAAGAGTGGCCCATCAGTTTAGTACCCCATTCGTGGCACGCTATAACTTGCTAGATGCCCTCTTGTTCCTTTGGTTGACATGCTCGTGAACAGAGGTGAATCTGCTTTTTTTCGATCACCCAGCACAGTTGCTCTGTCAACCCTCTAGCTTCATTGCCATAGCTTAACGTGGCATAGCAACCAGCTGTGGATGGCCATAAAAAACAGGGGGGGCACATGCCACTCCGCCTGCTAAGCAAGATATATGTCTAAACTCTGACCTTTAACCTCATGGTGTCCGCCTCTCCTCTTCATAGAGTTCTTCGATTGTTTGACAATCCAGTTTTCTTCCCTTTGTGCGGGCAGGAGGGGTTTTTTCTTTCTCATAAAATGACACGGGTTTTATTTTATTTTTGTTCTTAAACCCGAATTGCAGACATGGAAAATGAAAGCAATCGACAGGCTTTGCATCTTCTGCACTCATATCTAAACCTCTCCCAACCCCGTGGACAGAGTACGATGAAGTGGTCACAACCCCATTGAATCCATCACCTCTCCTACAATACAATATTGAAGAAGTTGTTCTCCATAAGTTTACAAGCTTAATTATAGTCTGGAATATTCACTAGAATGTCATGTAATTAATTGTTCAGGTGTTTATACCAGAAGAAAATGTTGTCATACGCGAATAGAGGGCGCCTTCTTCCTGATTATAAGCTTTGTCCAGGTTGAGCTTTGCAAAAGAGGTGAGGTCTCAACATCGAGCCTAAATTCTTATCAATTCATTGCTAATATCAGAAGGTTCCGATTACAATGCCGTAAAAACAATGTTATTTTGATATATTTTCGCATTAAAAATACTTTAACAAAGCGATCGTTGCTGTATCTTCAAACACCATCTTGTAATTGTTGGCATTTCGTGATCCTTCTCTTCTAAGGTCGGTTACTTCCAAATTTGTTTTAAGATAAGTCATCGAAGGTCCCATGAGGAAAAGAAACATGTTGATGGAATGGAAGGAGAGAGTAACGTATTACCCAATGAAAGCATACTCGTAACTACCGATCTACAAGGAGGACAGAACCTCCTCCACCAAAAATCAGAATTTCTCTAGATGTCAAAAGCACCCTGTCTTGTCGTTCATTATGATTCTTATCACATACATGGCCGAATTAAATTGATTCTATCCTTACAGATCCAAAACCCAGTAGCTGTATCCTTTAAGCATGAGCAGTACGCAAATCCTTATCCGCCATAGATTCTTCCATGTCTTAAGTTATCAAAGCACCGCCTTATCTCATCTTCAAATATTCTTGAATTTTCAATTATGAAGAGTAGGACCTCTTGACTTTTACAGGCAAATAATTCCACCTATGAAAGTGACTGGAAAAAGGGCAAGGACATGGCTTGGGGCCTCACCATGAACACCCACCTTTTCTTAGCATTGCCGTGATTGGGCTCTCGGTTTCTGGGTTCCACCTATGAAAGTGACTGGAAAAAGGGAAAGGACATGGCTTGGGGCCTCACCAGGAACACCCACCTTTTCTTAGCAGTGCCGTGATTGGGCTCTCGGTTTCTGGTGCCCCTTTCACGACCGGGTCTTCTTTCTTGTTGATTTGCCTGTGGCTGTGCATTCCACTTTCTTGCATGTGCACCGACATGTTCTTGCAACTCTACTGTGATTTACCATAGCAATTCAAATAAGCATTGTGAAAGTCCTTTGTTTTTCTAGTTTAATAATAATAATTTTTTAAAATATATTAAAATAATATATTTTTAATTTTTTGAAATTATTTTTGATATAACATACCATCACTAACTGTGAATCATATTAGTTATTGCTTTGTAATAAGAAGTGGGCAAGATAGGCTTGGAAATATTGATATATAAAAAATAAAAAAAACGTTTTTTATCCAATAACGATATGATCTGACACGTCATTGGTTCAAAATGGACGGTAAGGAGATGGGTTAAGGAAAAAAGAGAGAGTAAGGAGACCAATTTAAGTACAGATTAAGAATACAGGGATCAAATGTACAATTAATATAAGGAATTGAATTTTGATGTGAGTCACCCGTACAGTCATTGTTTTGTCGTATCCATTAAACATCCTTCCCTTTTTATCGCACTAAAACGGGGGGACTTCCAATAAATAAATAAATAAAAAGAAAAGAAAAGTTGATTTTTCATTAAAAATTGCTTGTGCTTCATGGAATCATGTCATTGATGAGATATGAGACTGGAGAGGTATTCTTTTTTTTCAATAAAAAATATTTAGATGATTATAGTGTTTTTAATATAACCGGGTTGTTATTTTAAACAGAATCAATAAATTTAATTAATTTAATAATATAATTATAAAATAAACAATGATAATAAATAAATAAATAAAATATCTTCTCAAATATTTTAATAATTTTATCTGATAAAAAATAAAAAAATAAAAAAGAATATAATTATGGTATGAAAAAAAATCTACAGCCTATCAAAAATTGAAGAATAAATTGAAAAAAAAATTAAATAAAAAAACTCGACTTTAATAAGCAAGCCGTACTCGCGGCCTACTTGTGTGATTGAGATAATGAAAGTTAACTCTCAGCCAAGCTAAATAATAATAATAATAATAATAATAAATAAAAATAAAAAATAAAAGTCAATTTGAAAACCAATGAAAAAAAAATTCTAGGCTTTAATTCTAGTTTTTAAGATCGAGTTTTCTCAACATGTGGGGAATAGCCGGGGCCGGCTTCATCCGTCTTACATCACAATGGAGATCAGTTCCCATGTTCTGAGATTTTATGTTTGTTTCCTAGGAAAAAGTGTTAACTTTTAGGGCTAGTTCATTCTGCAATCGCCGCTCCCATGCCATGTTTTGATAATTTCATGGTGTGATGCTTGCTTGAGGTAGTAACCAAGATTTCAAAATTCCTTCTGGCTTCTTCATTGATGGAAGAATCCCAGAAAACATCATACTATCAGATTATAAAGCAAACATCATACCATCACAAGCAACAGCGACTTGCAATTCTGAAAAGATAAGCTGTCCATGAGAAGAAACCCACCAGTGAAATCACGATAACGAGCTAGATTTAATTCAAGGATGGTAATAATACAAGTTGCAGTTTCTTCTCTCGAAATCATATCATGTCTGAAAACTAATAAATAAGAACACCATGCATGCCTGTAGCAGGACATTAATATATACAGTAAGAAGGATAGATTGAATATCTGGGTGGCGTGAGCTGCAAACAAAATCCAGTGCTGTGATGGTAATCGACAAGGATCATAGAATTCAAATGAAGTGAAAGGGTATTACTGTTAGATGCAGAAAAAAAGGATCCAAACGTGAAATGGGTCCACAATACAAAGTGACAGGGCCATGGAAAGCCAAAGCTTGCCTGCCCCAGAGAGTGAAAGCTTACGTTACTGTCTGTGTCGTCTTCTTCTTCACCTAACTTTTATATTTACAAGAATTAATTAATAGAGAAACCACTAATGTAATTATATGTTAAAGATTGTGTTTCGTGTGTTTTTATATGTTTAATTATATTTTATATATTCTTAGGAAATTATTGTATGTTTAATCCATCTTCCATTTAGATTTTTGCCATCAAAATTGATGGAAATATATCACGTGACTTAGATTATAGATACAGTAATTTACTAATTTTTCAGAAATAGGTTAGATTTAATTAAATATATGAGGATAAACAGGATCGATTCCTTTTCCAAGAACAAATTATAAAAAACCTTAAAATGCATGGAGAATTTACTGCACATCTAGAAATAAATTACTATTCACGCACAGTATAATTATTATTTTGTTATTTTAAAAATTTTTAATGAACTTGAGAGTAAAATAATATTTTTAAAGAGTTTATTAATCATTATGAGATTGATCAGATACAATTAAATTTTTTTACCTTGTAAATACACAATGTAATAATTATATTATCCTAAACAATAAAGTTTTTTAAAAGGTTGCACGAAAAGTAATTTGATCTTTTATATTTTCAAGATACATTATCTTTAAAAACAAGAAATATTAAACTTGCATCAAAAGAACTTTTTTATCCTTTTATAATAATTTATTTGTAATATACAAGTTAATAGAAGCGATTTAATCTTTTAATTAATATAAATATTATTAAAAAAATAAATTGTTAGTGCATACAAGGTATATGTTAGGACTTTTTAAATGACGGATATATTATCAGATCACCTTTAAATATTATATTCTAAGGTGGCGATAGAAGTGTTTTTCTACCCTCTTTTTATTGATTTCGCCGTGTATATAATAATATGGTAATTCAGCTTTATTAGATTTTCTTTCTTTCTTTTTTTCTCTCTCTTTCCCTTGTTAAAATATAAAGTTTCATTTAATTTATTTTTTTATATTTAATTTATTTCTTATTTTTTATTGTTATTTTTTAATTTTTTTAATTGGTTCTTTCTTTAATATCCTTCTCGTCAAATAGTTTCTATATTAAATTTAATTTTTATTTTTTAAAATATTGTTTGTGTTTTAATACATTTTCTAATTAATTTTTTTTTAATTTTATTTCTTAAAATTTAATTTCAAATTATTTATATATCAAGTTTATCATCTATTTTTTTAATTGTTATTTTTTTAAGTTTTTATATTCTTTGTTTTTCTTTTCAATCTTATCTCTTTGCATTTTGATGATTTAAAATTTTGGTTCTTTATTCTTTAGGGTTGCTTTCTATAGAATTAATCTTAGACTAATGGTTATATTCATGAGTTTATGGTTATATTCGTGAGTTTTTAAAGTTAACATAAATTAATTTTGATATTTTTTAGATAGTTTTTATTTTTTTAATTTTATCCTTTAATAATTGATCTTTATATTTTTTTTTTCGATCTTCTTTTCATAGGGTTATCCTCATCTTGTATTAATAGTCACGGGTTAGGAGATTAACTTGTAATAACTCAGATATTTTTTTTATTGTTTTTTTAAATTAATTTTTTTAGTTATACTCTTTAGTATTAAATTATTTAATAATTTTTTTTTATTTTTTTTGATAAAATTACCTTAATATCACAACCAAATCAATTTAATATTTTTTTTTTTATTTTTTTTATAAGGTTACCTTAATATCACAACCAGATCTTACATTTCACATGCTAACTTGAATATGCTCGAGTCGAGTTCTTTATCTTTTTTATACTTTTATTTTTTTATTAATCTTTTTATTATCAATATATTTTTTAATATTATTATTTAAATTAATTAAATTAATTAAATACAATTGAGTTAAAAACATGTTTTCTAAAAACAAATTATTACATTACCTTAATATCTTTTTTATATTAAAATGTTTTTTTGTCGGCACACGACGCAGTACGTCACCTCTTCTAGTATCAGGGAGAGAATTAAGTGGGGCTGACAGAGCCCTGCTATAAGAATTTTTATTTTTATTATTATTATTTATCACTTCTCTTTTAATAAATTAGATTTTTTTTTATTTTAAATATAAAAAAAATTAAATTTTAACTTCCCTTAAAACCTTTTCTCTAGTTCCGCTCCAGTCTATTATGCCAGAAAGTGTATGTTCGGAAAAATAAAATCACAGCTGAATTGTTGCATGGAAGGACTGAAGGTTTCTCTTCTGCTTCTGCAACAAGAATCTTTTTCTTTCTCTTTTTTCATGGCCATCCAAAAGAAGCACATGAAATAAATAACTGCAAAATAATACACTTAAAGAAAGATTGTTAGTGTTCTTTTATTGATCTTGAGAGTAAAGGGAGAAGAAGAAGAAGAAGAAGAAGACTGAGTTGTGGTATTAATTACAAGGTCACTTGTGCATGAATGATGTTGTGGTTCTTACAAGTTTTCTTGAACCCGTGACGCTAAATTGTCTTTGCATGTAGAGAGAAAAGGCGTGCCAGCAGGACTTAGAGGACCCTCATTGACATGTCTGTGAGTGCTAGGTGGTTGAGCTTTTTGAGTTGAAGTGGGTGGTCTATAGAGACTGCGATGTAACATTTGAGGCTTCTTAAATTTCTCTCTTTTAAGGATTGAAAGTAGGTTGTGTAGTTAGGTTTTGAATGTTGTCATCAAGTGTGAAATGCAAGTAAATGTTCCTAGTCTGAACTGGCTTTGAGTAACTTTTGAAGATTAAATCTTGTCCTGATTTTGGAGATTTCTTTGGAGTTTGTTGAGGGTATGTCTTCAATTTGAAGTCATAATCCTCCTTTAGTCAGTTTTAATTGACCTTTTTTTCTACAGGGCTTAAGAATAACTCGTGGGTTTGGATTTGTTTCATCTTAGATTTTGTTCTTGATGATTTTTAGGGGGATAGAATAAGCACAAGTTTGCAGATCAATTTAGAAGCTTCTTCACTTCCAGTTTGAGCTCAGAAGAGATCAAACTGGTTTGCCTATCCACTCTGTGATGTAAGCTTTTCCATTGAAATTTGAGCATGCATGGTTATATGCTTTATTGCTGTGATAATAATAAGCGAAGTCTTCTGACTTTTGTTGTTGTTGTTGTTGTTGTTTTCTGAAAAAAGAGTAACTATCTATAAATTATTTGCAGTGAAAAGGCTAATTGGAGTTTTTCTATTTCCATGATAGTGGTTGGCGTCTGTTTTATTTTGGTCTTGCATCAATAGTTGGAGATCTAAGCTTCTTTAGTACATAGCATCAACTGATTACCAACCTGCTATTTTTTATTGCAATCTTGCAGCTGATGCTCATTTCGTATTCCTTGAGAACTCTGCAATATCTTCTATGCCCGTGTACTGACTCTTTGTACACAACAAATGGCGAAGGCATTTCGATATTCCGCAATTCTACTTTGCTTTGTCCTTGTGCTTTTAATTAGTGGTTCAGAGCAATTACAATCCTCCCAGGGTGAAACCCTTTTGAGAATTCAGCGGCTTTTGAACTATCCATCTTCTCTAAGCAGTTGGAATAGCTCCATTGACTTCTGCAACAGCGAGCCAAATGCATCTGTAACTGTAGCATGCTATGAGAAAAGCATAACGCAGCTGCATATTGTTGGCAACAAGGGAACTCCTCTTTTGCCTAGAAACTTTTCAATTGATTCATTTGTCACAACAGTTGTCGGCCTTTCGAGTTTGAAAGTCTTGACATTGGTTTCTCTAGGTTTATGGGGTCCCTTGCCCGGTAAAATTGCGCGTTTGTCTTCATTGGAAATACTTAACATGAGCTCAAATTTCCTATATGATGCTATCCCTCAAGAGCTTTCATCATTATCTGGCCTCCAATCACTGGGACTTGATGATAACATGTTTGCTGGTGAGGTGCCAAATTGGATCGGTTCACTTCAAGTTTTGTCTGTCTTGAGTCTCAGGAAGAATATGCTCAATGGTTCATTGCCAGATTCATTGAGTAATTTGGAAAATCTTAGAGTTCTAGCACTTGCACACAACTACTTCAAAGGAGAAGTTCCTGACCTTAGCAGTTTGACAAACCTTCAAGTGCTTGACTTGGAAGATAATGCTTTCGGACCCCAGTTTCCTCAGCTTGGAAACAAGTTGGTTTCTCTTGTGTTGAGCAGGAACAAGTTCAGGGATGGCCTCCCGGCTGAAGTGACCTCCTATTATCAACTTCAAAGGCTAGATCTCTCAAATAATACATTTGTGGGACCATTTCCACAATCACTATTGTCATTGCCTTCAGTAACTTACTTGAACATTGCAGATAACAAGTTTACGGGAATGCTTTTCGGAAGCCAGTCTTGCAGTGCTGACCTTGAGTTTGTGGATTTGTCCTCGAATTTTATGACCGGACACGTGCCGAATTGTCTTCTGCAAGACTCCAAGAAAAAGGCCTTGTATGCTGGGAATTGTCTCGCAACTGGTGATCAAGACCAACATCCTATTTCCATTTGTCGTAATGAAGCATTGGCTGTTGGGATTTTGCCTCAGCAAAAGAAAAGGAAACCTTCTAAAGCAACTGTTGCAATCAGTGTAATAGGAGTGATTGCTGGAGGAATAGTCCTTGTTGGTTTGATTTTCTTGGCCGTGAGAAAGGTGAAATCCGGGAAGACAATCCAGAAATCAACAATTAGATTAATTGCAGAGAATGCATCAACAGGGTACCCTACAAAGTTGCTCTCGGATGCAAGTAAGTTTTTGTCTCTGCTTGTGCCTTTTGCTGTATCTACTGTATGTGGCCATACATTTTCATGGTTTTGTGCGTCGTGCATGCATAGTAGCAGAATCTAAGAGCTCTGCATTAATAGGGAATTGTAAAGTCTAACTGAAATGGAACGATGACTGCTCAGCAAGTCTGCATTTAGGATACCCCTATTCTATCCCCAAATAAGCACAATCAAGTGAATCCCTTGTCAAATTTATGAAATTCAGGTTATGAGAATCTTCTTATTATCATAAAAAGAATGCCTTAATCCTCGCCTCAATTGTTTGGTGATTTTTGCTTATTGGTCAAAATTGATTCGCTTAAGAGAGGGCTTTACTTACAGTTTGATGACAGATTTTCAGACAGCCCATTCAGAAGTGTTCACTTGAAAAATACAAGTTGGTCAGGCCCTAGCATGCTATAAAGCATAGAAACATTACACATAATATTACTACCAAGAAGAGCAGAAACCTTACTGTTCTTCTTTAATTTTTTTCTTTTTGGCAAAAAATGAAGGGTATATTTCTCAAACAATGAAGCTAGGAGCACTTGGCCTTCCAGCATATCGTACCTTCTCACTAGAAGAGCTAGAGGAGGCCACAAACAATTTCGACACATCTGCTTTCATGGGTGAATGTTCTCAAGGGCAGGTAATGCAAATCTGTCGTAACAAATACTTTGCATTTCATTCAGATTGAATTATTCTGTGATGCTCTCATAATTTCCTACAAAAATGAGCTTTCTCAAATGCTCTCAGAATTCGAGGTTAGCAAAGTTTTTTCAAGTGCATGCCAGAGGAAATTTCCTTGATCAACTCAGCACACAATTCACAAATGGTTGCTGAAAATGAATCCCTTGATTGTTTGGGAAGATAGTCTGCTTCTTCTGTAACAAGTTGTTTTTTCTCTTGCTCTTATGATTAGTTTCATAGTAGGAACTTTTCATTAAATTGCATGTTAGAAAATCCCCTCCGTAGTATCAGTGCTGTTAACCATCAATTCGATCTCCTGATATTCCAGACTATTTGTTTATGCTTTCAGATATACAGGGGCCGGCTTAAGGATGGTTCCTTTGTCGTCATCAGATGCTTGAAAATGAAACGAAGTCATGGTACCCATAACTTTATGCACCATATAGAGCTCATTTCAAAACTCAGACATCGACATTTGGTCAGTGCTCTTGGACACGGCTTTGAGTACTACTTGGATGATTCAAGTGTGAGCAGAATATTTCTGGTTTTCGAACATGTACCAAATGGCACGCTAAGAAGCTGGATCTCTGGTAATCCACAAATTTCTCATTTACTTTCTAGGACGGAGAACATACTGGTAGTGCTGTGACTTCCAATATGAGTTAACCGTTTGCTCAAAATCTTTTAGTCTGAGAAACCCAAAAATGTCACAGCATAGTGCCAACAGGGTGTTATTTTGTGTCGTCCCTCTTGAATTTTCGTTAGGTTTATACTACTGTCTCTGTTGGATTTCACGGCAACATTTTTTTTTTTTTTGGCAGGAGGACATGCCAGGCAAATTCATTGGACACACCGTATAGCTGCTGCAATAGGTGTCGCGAAGGGCATCCAATTTTTGCATACAGGGATTGTGCCTGGAGTATATTCAAATAATCTGAAAATAACAGATGTTTTATTGGATCAGAATCTTGTTGCAAAAATTAGCAGTTATAACCTGCCCTTATTAGCACAAAACAGGGGAATGGTATTTTCTTTTCCCCTTCCTGAAGGCTGTATGCTCTTTTCCATTGAGCAATACTTGGGAGCTGGTACATAACAAATTCATTGTTTCAGGTTGGCCATGGAGCATCTTCTGTTGCATCCAAAGATCTTAGCCTCAGTGCAAGGTTAGTTCTCACTGCAGGTATATTTTGTGTTAGGTCGGTGCAAACTGTTAAAATAGTTTGAGCATAGTATTTGCTCGCATACTATGGTGGTTAAACAGAGATAAAACACATAGGCACTGTCATGGATTAATGCATCTATAATTTCGTTAATCTGGTGAACTGGAATGTATCAGAAAACTAAACACTTCAGAGCTATCAGTCTCATGAGAACTTTTTCATTGAATGTTGATCTTAAACAGGATAAATCAAGACGAGAAGGCTGATGTTTATGACTTGGGATTAATATTGCTCGAAATCCTTTTGGGGAGATCATTGACCTCTGGGAATGATGTAGATGTTCTACAAGATCAGGTGACTGATATTTTTCTTTGGTTTTTATATTTAGTCTGCAGAGAAACCTTGTCCAACGCTTTTTGTCCTCATCATTAAAAGCGTCAATGAACTCTTCCTAGTTCCAGATTCCTGACAATGAGATCCAAAGCATCTCTTCCTGTCCTTTTCTATTGGTAGATTTTCTTTCAGTTCAATATTTCTGCTTGAAAATTATGCAGCTGCAAGCAAGCATTACACGTGATGATGCTGCTCGAAGGAGCATGGTTGATCCAGCAGTGAGAAGGGTATGTTCATATCAATCACTAAAAACAATGATGGAGATCTGCGTCAGGTGTCTGCTCAAGAACCCTGCAGACAGACCTTCAATCGAGGATATTCTGTGGAACTTGCAGTTCGCTGCTCAAGTTCAGGATTCCTGGCGGGGAGACTCCCAGAGCAGTGAAGGGTCTCCAGTGGCAGCTACCCACCAACCGCAATTACATATTACCATTCATTAGCAGTTTCTTTTAGGTTCTTACAATTTCTCCCATCATGAGATCTTAGTTACTATTTCACTTTATGGTATGGTCTTGTCCTTCGATACGTGAATGTGGTGATGAAATTTTGGTCTGTATATGATACATCTTCAAAGGCTATCTCTTTCCTCCCCAGTTGTTTCCGCAGTTGAAACAACAGAACCTCGTTAGTCACTAGTTTTTTATTTATTTTTGTCGCACAATAATTTGAATCCTCACATCCCTTGCCATCCAAGTTACATGATCACAACAACTAACATTATACTGCAGAAAACGATCTGTAAGAGAATTGATACCCGGCAAACGATACATCCCGGCTGTTTCAGCAGGCATCATTGAAGGGTCTCTCCCCTCTATCAAAGTTTTCTTGACAGTCACTTTAGATTGCTGCTTCCTTCCCTCGGGGAATAAGCTCTTCATTCAACCAAAAAGAAAATTTACAATTTCCCTTGTGTAATACATACATGATCATGGCCAACTGCCACCCTCTTTTTCCAGCACAGTAGTGGAAAATTTCACAGCACCAGCCGTGCATATATCGAGGTTAAAAGAAGTGGCATCAACTAGAAAGGAATGTTCCGCCTGCCCCCATCTCCGAAGGCATCGACACTTTTCGGACCACCCTCAAGCCATGGCAGCTCGTGATTCAAGTCGAGAACAAATGAATAGAATAATTACTATAACATCACTTTGAAAATACGCGTCTTAGCGTTCCTGAAAAAGATTCAAATTAGTTATCATGTTAGTTTCGCTGTTTACTCCAATAAAACCTCCTCGGTCAGAATGGGCGGTGACGCTTTGGATCCGCAACTTTAACCATCCAAGACGGTTCAACGTGCATCCACCACTCTACTGGGAAGTAAAGTAACAGAGCCAAAGTCACGTGGTAAAACTATTGTAGTCATGCCTTTAATTACTATGAATTATAATAGTAATTTGATGGTTAAAAATCACACAAACAAGGGTATTTTACTCTTTCTATAATTCTTGTATAATAAAATTACTTGATGATTCTTAAAAATAAAATAAAAATTAACTTTGGTCCAGGGACATGTGCAGCGTAGCTACGATGTTTCCCTTGGAAGAAAAAAATTATTAGGCTTGACTTTAATATTAGTGGACGCAGCGAATCAGCCACTCCACTGTTTTTTTTCTTCTTTAAAAACGGTGGCATAGTGATTGCATATAGTTTCATAACATGATCAGAACATGTTAATTCTAAGAGAATTAGAGCATCCATAAAAATCTTTTCTGATAAACAAATTCTTTGATTAGGCTTACAAACAAAAGCTGGAACCAATGATTGGGAAAGCAGGTTGTACTGCATTCCCAAATTGGGATTGATTTCTCATCAGCCATTGACTGTGAAATGCAAAAAGCCCACAAGCACAAACATTTTGGTAGATTTTAAATGGAAGTGCACCAGCATCAAACCAACAGATATCCTTGCAAATATTCGAGCATCAAATAGAACTCGATAAATATGCAAGGCATCCATCTGACAAACTTGCAAGCGAACTCCCAAAAGATCACATTCCTAACAGCCATTCATAACATTTGAATTTTGTATCCAAAAATTACAAAGGAGAGCTTCCTTAAAACCATCTCTAGGTGCGAGGTTCAACTCAAAAAGCAAATATTTGACAACTACAAACAGCACTTCATATGAACATGATACAAAGAGAGGTAAAGGAGCCTTGCACGATAGATAAATCAAAGATGATTTGGAAAAAAAAACAAAAAACATTCAGAAAATCAACAACTTCCAGTCAAGTTGTCTAACAGACACAAATAAATCATCCAAATAGAATCCTCTAAGAACAATGCACATCATCAATGCATATTACAGAGTACAGCACTACCTAGAAGTTCAGAGAAAAGCACTTCAGGTCCACCACATCACTCTTATTGCTTTCTGATATGAACCTCAGTCAGCAGTCCAGCTCTGCTCCACAATTTCACGAACTCTGCGATTGTATTCCCGCTTATTCTCACTGAACATGCGAGCGGCTTCAGAGTTTGCTGGGGAATTTGGGTTTGGATCACAGAGCAGGGACTGGCAAAAAAAAACAGAAGAATCTTTTGTTAGTATTTACAAAATCACTTGTAAAATTTCAAAAACAATCTGAAGAGACAATAATATCAATGACAATTTGCATACAATCACAACAGATACCATATCAACAAATGTGGGAAAGCCCATACAAGAAATCAAATTATAATTACATCAATGAGATAAAATTATAAATAAAGGCCATTCATTATCTTTTGTCCTGATGAAATAGATTCGCAAATTGCAATCAACTTTTTTTCTCCATAAACAGGTGCTCATCAGTTCCGAATCAACAACTTATTGATTGCAGACACCAGATACTTATCATTGCACTGAACAATTCCATTCAGTAATCCGTAGTGAGCAGAGAAATTAAAAAATTGAGGCTTATCATACATGTAAAAACATGAGGTTATTTAAGGACTTGAACAAATGCTTAATTTTCACTGTCAATTCAAAACAAGTTTGCCACCCTAGAACTGAAAATCAGTGACCATCCTCCTCAAACAGTGTCATGAAGGGACGGTCAAGGTTCATACAATGAATCAAACAAGCCAATCTTCTTCTGAAAATATTCTGAAAATAAAATAATCAAATGATTGTCATTTCAGGATGCTAACAACTTTTGTAAAAGAACACAAAAAATTGACAAGGCTTCTCAAGAGCAAAAAGAAAAGGTTTGGAGTGAGATTATTTGAATTAATCAACTGAAAAATATATATGCTTAAGTTTATGAACCTGAGCATGGTAAAGAACAATCCAAAGAACAGCAAATAATAAGATGTGAAAGGACAGCAATTTAAAACTATTACTAAAGCTATATTTTTTAGGCCTTCAATATTTTTTCACCAAAACTATTATGAAACCATGTCAAAGCACCAACACACCCCTTCTAGCATGGTATATCCTAAAAACTTCATTTTCCAAGCCCAGGCACTCAAATCCATCACTGCTGACAGAACTAGTATTGTGCTGTTTAGTTGTCATTTGGAAATACTTTTAAAAATTGTTAAAGCCAACAATTCATGTCATCAGTCTACTTGGACTCTATTGTTTATGTGATAGCCCAGACCATGGTCACTTCCAAGTTAGAACAATGCAAACTGTAGGTGTATTATAGTGCAATCAGCTTGAAAATAAGCCAGGAAGCCAGGTGATGTAAGTATTTACTGGTCAAAGTTTTCCACTATTAATGTTAGCTTCTTAATGACATTCAAAGCAAACAGATCTGGGAATATATGTCTGCACTATGAGACAACCATGAATGTTGACTCTTTCATGATTCATAACAAACTTTCAGCACATATCAATGAAACAGAAAGGAAACTTTGAACAACATGAAGGGAATCTATGATAGCAAAGTAACAGCCATCATCTGCTGATTGTTCCATTTATGAAAATTCTTGGAGAGATGACCTCAACACCCCATGCTTTCATGTTTTTTTTTTCAAGTAGCTGCGATTAAGACTTATGGATTGTAATTCAACCCCTGAGACTCACTATCTAGAAATTTCCTAAAATTTCTCAACAGATAGTAGCTCAAATGTTGCCTATGGGTTCTCAATTGCAAAAGTTGACCACGTGTATAGAGATAGTTAAACATATCATGCAAAGCAACTAAAGTGCAAAAATAATAATTCTTTATTACCAATATAAAAAAGAAACAAGCTGTACAAAGTCAAACCTGGATGGATGTTAGTATAGCAGCAACATCATATATGGGACTCCACTGATTTTGTAAAATGTCTAAGCATATACTTCCATCTGCATAAACTAGTGATACCCATAGAAACAAAGTCAAACAATTGCCAATCCTCCAAAATAAGAAGACAATCTTTACAAAGAAAAATTACATGGTAGTTAATCCCAAAAAAAATAAAAGAAAAATATTTGTATGAAAGAAACTATACAAGTAACGAGTTCACTGATTTATTGAATGCAAGTAAATATACAAGAAGGAAATCAACATACTATTTGGATGAAACATTCGAGAGACAAAGCGGACTGTTGGAGGTTTATTTGGATAATCCTCTGTGAATTGAAGAGTCAACTTAAACGTCCCTGAAGAAGATTCAGAAAAAGTTACACCATAAAGAAAATGCTATAATGAAAATGGTATTCACCTCAAATAAGCTTTAGACACAAAACCACAAGCTTTTAATCAACACTTAAATTGCAAATATTAAGCACCCACGTTCACACATGTATCCAATGGCCAACAATGCCCACATCCAAGAAGCCATTAATTGCAATAAACACATCACCCTTTAATGAAAAAAAGAAAAGAAAAGAGTCCAATCACTACCTATTCACATCTGCTTAATCATACAAAAACATAAAAAATCCATACTGACACGCGTCTAAAACTCATGAATCAAGAGGGATGAGTAGTAGCTTTCAGACTGACTTCCCCTAATTTCCAATCGCCCAACTGTACAGCCAAGAATATTTACTTAATTTCCAAAAGCTATCAGTTTGCGGTAATCCAGATCAAGATTTTTTGAGATTAGGAGTAGAAGTCATGATCTTAAGGGTGATTGTACCTTTTCAGTGTATACCATCTAAATTATGATTGAAACTCTTAAAATTGCAGGAATTAAAGCTACCCAGTTAAAAAAAAAATCAATTAATTAACAATCAACCATAATCCATCATTTAATAACAAAAGAAACAAAAAATAAAGTTATAAAGAGTGATAAGAAAACTGAAGAAGAAGCAGGAATCAGAATTACCCACCTCCATCCCAAGGAGTATCATCAGGTCTACAAAAAAACAAAAAACAAAAAACAAAAATTAGAAATCAAACAAGGGAAGAGAAGAAAGAAAGAAAGAAAGAAAAGGGTACCCAAAAATAACAGCGTTCCAGAGCATGATGTTGTTGTCTTGAGGGGCTCCACTGATACCAGCAGGTGGATCCTGCTGGAGCCTCTTGAAATCCCTCATCAACCTCTTCCTTGCTGGGGTTGACATCTTTCTTTTTCTGTTTCTTATTCTTGTTTGTTGTTTTCCTTTCTAGATAGAGGAAAAAAGACAGACAGACAGAGAGAGAGATCTGATGATGAAGATGATGTGAGGAAATCTATCAAAGATCCATGAGAGCGAGGAGGAGGAGGAGGAGGAGGAGGGTTTGCTTTTTCTTTTCTTCTCACTTCTTTTTTGTGGGGCTGGCGTTTTGAGTTCTTCGCTTGCGTCCTTCGAGAAACAAGGTCTTAAAGCTCGTCCAAGATTTCTGTGTTGTCATTCTTCACACATAACTTTAAGGTTGTTTTTCACTTACGTCCTTGAGCTTTTTTTTATTATTTTATTTTACCTTTTAATTTTCCTAAATTACACTTCTTTTTTTCAAAATTGATAAACTAAAGCTAGCATTGCCTGTCTATCAAATTTAAGGCTTTACAATGAAATAAAAGAAAATACGAGCACTTTCAAATGCAATTTTAAAAATAATCATGGTCAAATTATTATAATCCATTATGACAATAGAATAATAATAGAAAATTATTTGCAGTTCATAACGATAATAAATAATAAAATTATTTCAATTATGGAGCTATATATAATTGATATAATTGATGAGATCATTAAATTTTAACTATTTTTGAAATAGTGAACAACCATGATGATAAAAAAAAAATTACAAAATATAAAGAGAATATCCTATATTTTTATTTAAATAAATAAAATGCACTTGATAAATCTAGTTCTATATAAATCTACAAATGAAAATCATATTAAAATAAATAAATAATAAAATAGTTCATATATATATATATATATTAAATGATAAATATTATTTATATATGTATTTTATGTAAATATTAAGGTTTACATATTTCATATTGTATTAAAAAATCTAAATATTTTATAAATATATATTTTAGGTCAAATCCAAACAGATTTTAAATCAGATTTAACAATATTTATATTCTATCTATTATCCATCATATTTTAAAAATATTCATGCTTTGAAATCAAGTCAATATTTATTTTATTCTATTAAATTGTTATATTTGATTATAATACATGGAGAATCTTCTCCTGTAAATAATGGGAGAGGCATCTTTTGCATGGTCCCAAAAAAAAAAAAAAAATCAAGAGCAAGTGGATGGATAAAAACATAATTATATGTGAGCCATAAGAATCTGCAGTTCTATTTTGCAGCAGTGGAAAAGATTCGAATTGTCTTTATGATTACTGTACACGTGTAAGACAAAAGTACTGTACACGTCTACACTATTTATTTTTCTTCATGACATGCGCAAAATATTAATTAATGAGGTATTGCTGTATCAAGGAAGAAATCAACACTTGTTTGATGATTGATTTTATAAAATAAAATTTATTTTTATTGATTTAGAATATGAAAATGAGATTAAATATAAAACTGAAATATATATTAAGAGATTGAATTGAATGAAAGGGGAAAAAATGGCTAGTGTGTGTGTTCCTGTGGAAAGGGCAGTTGCACTTGGGTGGCACGTGCCCACCGAACTTTGACCGTGGCTTTCTTCTGTATCATTTTCTTCGTTAGGGCAGCCCCTGCGATCCCTAACCCAAGAATTTAAACTTACAAATTTAATGACATAATTTTAAATCAAGGAATAAGGAATTTAGATCAAAATTAATTTAAAATACAGGAATTTTCTATTTATATAGTTAGAAATCATGAATAAATAATAAAAAAATAAAAAATACTAACAAATAATCAAAGCTTTAACTAGGTTAAAAGCATTTCAAATCAGAAAGCTAAAAAAAAAAGTTAAATTAAAAAAAATATTTTTTATAACTTTTATTTTTTTCTTTTAACAATTCTATCGGTGTAGGTAAATTTTTTATTTATATAGCAAGAAATCATGAATAAATAATAATAATAATAATAAAACAAAAATACCATCAAATGATTAAAGATTTAACTAGATTAACACATAAATAACAAGAAAGGGGCATTTTGTAAATATGATAAAAACAATCTTTCTCCCTCGGCTAATGGTTTTTAAGGGAAATGAGAGGGTTTTTTTTTTTTCCTCTTATCTTTCCTAGTTTTTTTTTTATATATATATTAATAAAACTTGAAGTAGTTTAGGAAAAGTTTAGCGAGGGATGAATCAACTAAGTGAGTTCTAGAAAAAGAAAGGGAAAAAAAGATGGAAGTTATGGTTAGAGTGAGAAAGAGTGATTTTGAAACAACAAGGAACGATTCTTGGAGTTGTGGATGAAAATCTTCATTTTATATATGCAAGTTAGGGTTTATTTTGAAATAGTATAGGAAGTGAAAATTTGTGTATTGATGGATTGATTTTAGTTTAAATGATACAGTTAAGATGAGAATCTCCTACAACACACTAAAGCTTGAACGACATAGACTTCTTATTTCCACTGCCACAGTAATATCAGAAGAAAATTTAAAATAAAATATCGCTTTCTTGGAATTTTCAAGTGCTCGCTATATGTTAGAGAATTGTGATATTAGAAATTTAGTTAACTTGTGTTGATATTATTGCTTTAATGGTGTTAATAAGAAAAAAGATTGGTTTGGGTTGTGGTGTTATACAAATTATTAAGAACTGTGTTATTGCGGCTAAATTAAAATGATGAAAACTTGCTAAACCGAGTTAAATAAGTGATAATGTTTTTGTAGTATTGAAAGAGGAAATGATGTGGATATATGCTTATAGGTAAATTAGAACATGAAAATGAAATGTTAATGCCAATTATGAAGAAACATTTAGATAAATGCTAATGCATGGAAGATCTTAGATGGAAAGATGATTGTTAACTTGTTGATGCTTTAGTTTGTAGGAGGTTCGTCTAGAGTGGAGCCTGTCTTTTTAAGAAAAGGGCTTTCCTTTACCTCTTGAAATTCATTATTTTTCTAAATAATAAAATAATGCTAGTTCATGTATAAAATTGCTAGTTATCAAAGTAAAAAAAAAAAAAAAAGATTCAATATCAAAGGATTAGGATGGGATAATGGAATTCCAAGAATAAAAATTATCTTCAAGAGTGAGATAATAGAATCCTAAAAATAATATTACTTTCAAAGTGTGATAATATAATGATTTGGATAAATTACCTTTTTTTTTGGATCTTAGGATTATTATAATGATGGATTATAATGTCTTTAATGCTAAGGGTAGTTAAAATTGATTATAATGACTTTAAGGGTAATGAGTGATTTTAATGCTCTCATGTGGAAAACAATTATATTGATTGAAAACAATACCTACATTATAAAAAACTTGTAATCATTAAAGATAATATCCTTACAGAGGGGATGATGAATAAGGAACAAATCAGACCATAATGGTAAGGATTCAAAATAACCACAAACCTAGTGACATGATGAACTTGAAATGGTTATACTATGTATTAGAAAAATATTGATGATGTGTAGTAATCAAGCTTTCTCTTTGTGTTAAATATCATAGATTGTATAATACTTATTCCATGAAATTATTGTGTTCCATAAGTTCTTTGCATACGCCTTCTTAATTATGATCCGATCATCTTTTCTTCTTCTTTGCATACGCCTTCTTAATTATGATCTGATCATCTTTTCTTCATTAATTTATGAAGACATAATAGGTAACCAAACACTTTTGGTATGTAAATATTTGTAATATTGATAATTAAGTAATTTTAACTCCTAGGTAGTATGGTTGGTAAATCAACTTTTGATTTTCTTTTAACATTTAGTTATATTGTATTTGAAATCCTATATGGCTTGTTTAATATGTTATTTTATGAAAAGAAATTATGTACATGTATTGATGGGTACTGAGCTTAAGGTCACTATGAAAGATTGTTCAATATTAAGCAATATATTGATGAGATGTGATTATCATTATACTGCAGAAATTAACATATAATAGTTTTTAGGTAATGTCCTATGTAAGGGAGATGTTGCTAAAATTTTATTAAATAACTAAAAAATATTATTAAAATGAAATAGTTTTTGCATGATGACAAGAACAACTAGTAAATTAACAAGATATTAGCTTTTAAGGATGGAAGGGCGAAACAAGTTATATATAAAAAAAAATTACTCATTTTTATGATCATGAATTAATGACATGTTTTAAATATGAATGAAATGTATGGATCATTATAGTTGATACAAATCATAGTTATGATTGAATAAACTTATTGAAATTATGAATGTGGCTAATAAATATGACATCATCATTATTATTATATAGGATGGTGAGAATAAGAGCAAGAGTTTAGTCTAATTTGCTGCTAGATAAGGTCAAGGATAGGGTTTATAATATTGAGAATGTTTAGTTAAAAAACAATTATAGGGTTTATAATAGTAAGGATGCTTAGTCTTATTCTTTAGTGGTGCTTCTTCTACCAATATTAAGGGAGATAGCCTCACTAGTTTATTAGGAGGCTATAAGATCTATGGGAGGACCCTAGATTACGATACCATTCGTACTACCTGTTACACAACTAAACTCTGAATATTTTGAACAAATGATGAAAGCAATGATGGATAGCATTATAAGGGTCATAACCAATATTAGTAGAGAGAGCCCTCTTATTTTAGTCTAGTAGGTGGAAAGTATGAGAAAATTAGGGTGTGTTGCCTTCATAGGGATGAAAAATGCAAGAGTGGCAAGTTCATATAATAGAGGAACACCTTTCTCAAATTCCAGTACTGGTGGAAATCTATATAAATTATGTATCTCAATTGCTACATGATAATACACAAACTTAGTGAATTATAATTAAATAAAGAAGTAGGGAAATGCTGACATAAGATGACTTTAAAATAGCGTTTGAGATTAGGTATTATTCCCAACAACATCGAAAGCAAAAAAAAAATGATCATGCTTAAGTATTAAAGGAGATTCCAAAACCTCTCTATCTTTGCCTCCATTTTAATGTCTATAGAGTAATACCGAATTGATAGGCTAAGAGATAGATTAATTTAAAGATCATAACAGGGTTAGTTACTCTTCAACCCACTATAATTTGATAGTTAGTAAAGGCAACTCAAAAGATGGAGTTATTGTTATATGAGCAAAGGCAAGGCCTATCCAAGCAGGACTCACAATACAAAAGGAAAATAAAATACAATGGGCCATATGCTAGTATATCACCTCTACCAAACAAAGGATAAGGTAGTAGATTGAGTAGCAGTTAAAATCACATGAATGGTGAGGCTATTATACCTCAAGAGGGGCTTTTAATAGATTCTCTTAACCTAGTAAAAAAGTGTTATTTAAAGGATAATGTTGTTTTAGAAGGATTAAGGTTAACAATTCCTCTAGACCACAACACATGGACAACTTATATATCCTCATTGTGATTGTTGTGATAAAAAAAAAAACCTAATTGGTGACTACTTATTGATAAGTGAAAGATGTTATTTATGCAAACAAGAAGATCATCAATGGAGAAACTATAAGTATCTAGATAGTGGATCCTATTTATATGGTGACATGAGGCACTTTATGAGAAGTTACCCATATCATAACTCGAAGAGATCTTATAGGTTTTAGGCCCATAACAGATAGTTGAGATGGATCAATTATAGTTAATTGGCTACACCTGGTGTTTAAGAGACCTATCTAATCTAAAATGAGTATAAGTGGTGATAAATCTTAAGCACTATTAAAAAGAGCTTAAGTAAAGCTTTTAATATTAATCAAAGAGATGTTTGAGGCTTTCATGATATTGTGGTATGTATGATATTATGATTATGTTACATGTTCAGTATATTTATGGAGAATAAGTACCAGATAAAATTTTTGAATACATGAACATGTATAAATACATAAGCATAAATTAAATAGAACTTCATAGTATGGATTTATATTAAGAAGTCTTATAGGAAAAAAGAGGGATAAACTAATTATGTGTATTGAATGATAAATGTGTATGCTTTATTAGGTCTGAGTGCCACAAGTAAAAGAGTTAAAGATTAATACCTTTTAGGAGAAACAGTGGATATTAATGATATGTATAAAGGGTGTATTGTTTAAATTGGAAACTGTGAATTAAATGTGGACTTGATACCCTGAAGAATCTATGAATTTGATTTCATGTTAGGGATAAATTGGTTAACCATGCATTGAGTTAATATAACTGGTTTTACAAAGACAACGACTTTTAAACGTCCAGTAAGGAAGGAAGTTGAGTTTTGGGGTGAAATGTGAGTGATGCCAAATTATATTATTTTTGTTATGACTGCAATAAAGCTGATAAGGAAAAGATCTAGCTTACCTGACATATCTTACCAATGTTTGAAAGAGAGTATTAAATTGTTAAAATGCCCGGGGTAAAAGAATTTCTTGATATTTTTCTAGATAAATTACCAGGATTACCTCCAAGGCCATAAACAAAAGTTACCATAAAGATGTTGATAGGGACTACTCTTATTTTTCAAACTCCATATAGGATGGCTCAAATAAAGTTAAAAAGAATTAAAGATTCAATTGTAAAAACTATTAGATAAAGAGTTTACCCCCTTATTAATTCACCTTGGGGAGCCCTAATCTTATTTGTAAAAAAGAAAGACAAAACCCTTCGAATCTACATTGATTATAGATAATTGAATCGAGTAACTGTAAATAATATATATTTGTTTTGATGGATTGGTGACTTGTTTGATCAGTCGAAGGGAGTAAGGGTTTTCTCAAAAATTGACTTAAGATCGTGGTACCATTAATTATTAAGAAAGGAAATAGATATTTAGAAGACTGCTTTCAAAACCCAATATGGGCATTATATGTTCTTAGTGATATCTTCTATCCTGACTAACACCCTAACTAAGTTTATGGATTTAATAAATCAAGTGTTTAGAATATATTTGGATAAATTATTATGGTGTTGATTGATGATACTTTAGTGTATTCAAAGGATTATGAAGAATATTAACAACATTTATACATAATGTTATATACTTTATGATATTAAATATATACAAAGCTAGATAAGTATAAATTCTAGATGGATAAGGTTGTATTTTTAAGATATGTTATATCGAAAAGGATTTGCGTGGATCCTAGAAAGGTAAATGCCATTGTAAATTAAGAACAACATATAAATGTAACTGAAATTCACAGTTTTTTATGACTGTCTAAGTACTATCAGTGATTTATTAAGGGATTTTCACTAATATTAGTGTTGATAACTCGATTAATTTGGAAAAAAGGGTGAAGTTTGAATGGAAAGAAAAATGTGAAATGAGCTTTTAAGAGTTAAAAAGTAAGCTAACCTTAGCCCTTGTGCTAACCTTTCTAAAAGGCTAAAAAGGGTTAATGGTATATAATGATGCTTTTAAGAAGGGTATCGATTTTGTATTGATGCAACATAGAAAGGTGGTCGCATGTGCATATAGGAAACTAAAAAAGCACAAGAAGAATTACTCGATAAATGATCTAAACTATTGGTAATCATCTGTATTTTGAGGATATAAAGGCATTACTTATATGAGGCTCATGTTTGAATCTTTATAGATAATGAGATTTTAAAGCATATGATGACATAAAAGGAATTGAATATACACCAATAAAAATGGATAAAACTAATTAATAATTATGACTATTTCATTGATTACCATCCTAGAAAAACATATATAGTGGCGGATATATTGAGCTATAAATCCAGTATTAGAGTAAATTATATGCAAGTTCAAGGTCAATTGGAGGTCTTAAAAATGAAAAAGATGGGGGTATAATTAAGTATCTAATTAGAGGGATCCATGCTGGTCCATTTATCAATAAAATCTATGTTATAGGATAAGGTATTAAAAGCTTAACTAATGATAGGGAGATTGAAATAATAAAGGCTATCGCAAGTGCTAAAGAAGTTACATATGATAACAAATATCAGGCCAACATAGGTATGACTTATTTTGAAGCATTATATGAGAGAAGATGTTGCACTATACTTTACTGGGATGAAATAGGTGAAAAAAAACTAATGACATCAGAATTGATTCAAATGATGGCTAACAAGGTGAAACTAATTAACAAAAAGAAGAAAGATGTGCAAGGTAAATAGAAAAGTTAAGCAAATACTCAAAGGAGACCATTGAAATTCAAAAAGGCGACTAAATATTTTTTTTTATGTTGCATATTAGAAGAATATTATTTGCTTTGAAAAGAAGGGAAAGCTAGCAACTAAGTACATCATCCCTTTAGGATTACAAGAAGGATTAAACCAGTAGCATACAAATTGATATTATGCCTTATCTATCTAGGATCCATGATGTATTTCATGTGTCATTGCTTTAGAAAGTTGAATGGACCCATCACAAATTGTACCATTAATTTCATTTAAAATCAGGAAGGGTTTAACATTGGAGATGAAGCCAATGAAATTTTAGACCAGAATTATGGAATAATAGTGTACCTTTGGTCAAAGTATTATGGAGAGATTCACAAATCAAAGAGGAAACTTGAAAAATAAAGGTGGAGATGAAAAAGAAACACCCTCATTTGTTTTTAATTGAAGGTGTAAATTTAAGTTCCAAGGATAAAATTTCATAAGAGCAGAAGAATGTAACCCCTAAATTGAAAATTTAAACCTATAAATTTAATAATATAATTTTAAATTGAAGAATAAGGAGTTTAGATAAAATTTAATTTAAAATATGTGAATTTTTTTTATTTATATAGTGAGAAATCACGGATATATAATAAACAAATAAAAATAAAAAAACAGTAATGACTAGATATTTAATTAGATTAACACATAAATAAACAAGAGAGGGTTATTTTTGTAAATATGATAAAAACAACCTCTCTGCCTCTCTTTTATAGTCGACAGTTTATAAAGAAAATAAGTAGTGAGATTTTCTTCATTTTCTCTTATCTTTCCTTATTGCTTTCAAATCAATAAGACTAAGAGTGGTTTGGTAAAAGTTCATTAAAGAATTGATCAAGTGTATTCTAGAGAGAGAGAGAGGTTGAAAGTTGAGGTTAGAGTGAGAATGAGTGATTTTGAAATAGAAAAGAGCAATTCTTAAAGGATCTAGTGTAAGGAACATAACCAAATTGGTTTATTAGTTATGGTAGAGTGTTTTTCTTGCTTTAATTTTATTTATATTATGAGTTCTTGATGAGGGATTAAAATCCCTAATTTTTGTGCAAGTTAGGGTTTATGTCAGAATAGTATAAAAAGTAAAAATTTTGTATATTGATGGATTGATTTTGGTTTAAATGATGTAATTAAGGATAAGAATGGAAGAAAATTTAAAATAGAATGTAGATTTTTGGTTGGAAACTTAGCTAACTTGTGTTGATATTATTGTTTTAACGGTGTTATTAAGAAAATGATTGGTTTGGGTTATAGTGTTACATAAATTATTAATGATTTTGTTACTATGGATAAATTAGAATGATAGAATCTTACTAAACTAAGTTAAATTAGTGTTTATGTTTTTGGTTGTGTTGAAAAAGAAAATGTATTGGAATATGAAAATAAAATGTTATTGACAAGTATAAAGAAATAGTTAGATGAATACTTAATGCATGGAAAGGCCTAGATGACAAGATAATTGTTGACTTTTTGACATTTGGATTTATAGGAGGTTCATTTAAAGTGAAGCATATCTACTAGGAGCACACATCATAGCAGCTCTAAGTAAAGACTTGCCTTTACCTCTTGAAATTCATTATTTTTCTAAATGATGAAATAATGATGGTTTATATATAAAATTGCTAGTTATCAAAGTAAAAAAAGTTGACATTAAAGAAATAATATTGCCATCGAAACAGGATATTAGAATTCCAAGAATAAAATTTGCTTTAAGGGAGGGATAATGGAATTTCAAGAATAAATTGCATTCAGGATGAGACAATAAAATTTCTTGGATAAATTACCTTCATGAAGAATATAGGATTTTTCTAATAATGGATTATAATGCCTATAAGGTGAGGTAATAATTATAATGATTGATTATAATGTCTGTAAGGGTGATGAGTGACTTTAATATCTTTGAGTGAAAAACAATTATACTGATTGAAAATAATACCTACGAGATAGAAAACTTGTAATAATTAAAAATAACACCCTTGCGGTTGTGATGAGGAATGAGGAAGGAATTTGATGATTATTATGGTGAAGATTTGAAGTAACCATGATCCTAATGACATGATGAACTTGAAATGGTTAAACTATGCACAAGGAAAACATTGATGATATGTCATAATTGAACTTTGTCTAAGTGTTAAATATTATAAATTGTATAATATTTATTACATGAAATTATTGTATTCCATGTGTTCTTTGTATGCCCCTTCTTAATTGTAATTTGGTCATTTTTTCTTCATTACTTTATAAAAATAGTAATAGGTAATGAAACATTTTTGAGCATGTAAATATTTGTGATGTTGATAATTAAGTAATTTTAACTTCAAGGTAGTGTGGTTGGTAAATCAACTTTTGATTTCCTCCTAATATTTAGTTATGTTGTATCAGAAATACTATATAGCTTATGTTGTATGCTAATTTGTGGAAAGATTGAGATTATATATGTGTATTAATAGGCAATGAGTCTAAAGCCATTATGGTTGATTGTTGAATATTAATAAATATATGAATGGGATGTTATCATAATTATACTACAGGAATCAACATAAACTTTTCAATATAAAAAAGATTGCTAAGGAGAAAAATTTGAGACTTGAATTATTGGTTTAATTAGTAATTTAAATAATATGATTAAAAAAAATATAACAATATTAAATAAACTAACAACAAAAATAACAACAACAAAAAAAAAGTTCAAAAGAAATCTAAACTTATATGAATTATCAAACAATTTAATGTTGAAGGGGAAAATAAAAAAATAACAAAAAAATCCTAGTTAAACTGAGTTAATTTACAAACTTCACAACTATGAACATAAGATTGAGACAATCTCATAAAAAAAATGTAAGAAAAACTGTTCGAAGATTAATTCTTAATAAGTTAAATGAGAACATGATAACTTCACATAAAAAATAAAAAGAAAAAAAATATAAAGCTCAATCTCTAGCAAATGAAATGTCAAAGGATGAAAATTAAAAAAATATATAATTACAAAATATTGAAAAAACTCAATTTGAGTCCATCTAAGTCAATAAGCAATATCTATGATCCAGTCATGATGCTCGGTGACCATGTTTGAAAGAAAATTGAATAAAATCTTAAAACTTAATTATTGAATAATTCAATATTGAAAGACCAAAATAAAAAAAATAAAATGAAAATGAAAAAAATATAAGTAAACCTAGGTTGACTTGAAAACCTCGTAACTATGGACACAAGATAGAGATAGCCAAAGAAAAAAAAGAAAAAAAATACAAAGATCAATTTTGAATAAATCAAATATTGAAAGAGAAAATTAAAATAAATAAATTTTAAAAAAAGAACAAAAAAAAGTGAATCAACATTAACCTTTGAACTCGTGACTCTGGTCATAAACTCTAGATTAATTGCACAACAACTAAAAAGAAAATTGAATCAACCTGGGTTAACCCATAAACCCAGTGAACATGGACACATGATCATGATAACCCAATAGAAAGAAAAAAAATAGAAAGAATAGTTTTAAATAAATTAAATATTTAAGAATGAAATTGAGATAAATTATTTTTTTTCAAGTCAACGCATTAACATTTAAAACTTGTGACTAGTCATGAACTCAAAACCAATCTCACAGAAAGCACCGTAAAAAATAATAAAACAAAACTAAAAAAAGTAAAAAAAAAAACTTTATCTTTTTAAAAAGAAAAAAAATACAAGTCAACCCATGCAAATCTTCTAAACCTAACATATGCTCTAAAACTCACAACTCATGAAATTTTTTACCTCGGTTTAATCAAGAAACTTAATTTTTTATTAATTTAATTTTGAAGGATGAAATCATAAAAAAAAATCAATTTAAAAACTTTCTTAAAAAAATGATAGCCATAAAAAATAGGGATTAGATTTGATAGAAAAAAAACTATAAAGGATAAAATTGTAAAGAAAAATCTAAAAAATAATTCAAAAAAATAAATAACAATAAAAAGAATGACGACTAAATTTTAAAGATTAAAAAAATAAAAGGAAATAAAATTAAAAAATTAACAATATTATAGCTTATTAAGAATTAAAAAATAATAAAAAATATAGAGAACAAATTTGAAAAATTAAAAAATAAAAGCGGTGAAATGAAAAAATATTTATAATTTTTTTAACTTATTTAAAATATAAAAAAATAACAATTAAAAGTACTTGAATCAAATATTAAATTTTTTTTGAAGGAATCGGTATGAAATTTTCAATCAATTGATATTGAATTCAAGATAAAAGAAAAAAACTTTAAAACATAGCTTAACTGATAAGATTTTTAATTTATTTTTTAATAATTATGAGTTTAAATTTTTTAGAGTTACTTAAACTTATATAATTGTTAATTTTAAAACTCATATGATTAGACAAAATATATAAAAAATTTATACATAACTGTATTAATAAAAAAAATTAAAAAAAAAAAGAAAAAAAAATCATCTACTTAATTATCAACCGACAAAACTAAAGCATATCGGACAGGAGTAAAGATGAGGTTTTTGAAATACTAATGAAGTTTACTGCATATATATTGAGCTTATGTTTGCATAATTTGGAACTCATGGCACTATATATTGAAGGTTATTTTATGAAGGTTAAATTTTCACGAAGAAACTCGATGAATTAAATCATCTCCGATGAAGTACTTCGTTGGCGAAAATTACTCCCGGAAGCTGACTCTCCTCTTCATCTTCTTCCTCGTCGTGGGAGGGCTGTGAGATATGGAGAGGCTCCATGCTATGAGAAGATGGTGCTGTGTCAGTGACAAGGTCGAAGTTGGAGGTGAAACTGCTCATGTTGATGTAGTTAGTGGAAGCTGAGGAATTGTTTGAGTAGGCTGGTTGTAGCATTGCAACATGGTGCTGCTGCTGAAGGGCATTTGCCATCGCAAACCTACTGTTTATCAGTTGAGTTTGGACCATTGAAAGCTCAGCTTGCAGTGATGCCACCTGCAAAAGGGAGGACATGGGAGAACCAGACAGGTGAAGAGCACTCAAGAGAAATGAAATTTGATCCTCTCTGTTCAACTGGGCAGGAAAAAAAAACAAATAAATAAAAGAGAAATTGTTTGGGAGTAGCATAGTTTTTTCAACATTTTTCTCCAAATCTTTATTTTCTTTTAGGGTATCCAATAATATTAGAAATTGAAAGAAATGTAACTAGCTATTATAAAGAGAAATATTAATATCTTAATCTAGAATTAAAGAATAAATCAATCATGAAGCAGTCAACACAAAAACCTAGAATATTACTTGTATGTATTACCATGTTCATCTAATATATACAATGGCATCAACCACACACCTTTTTTTTTTTCAATAAAGGGAATTGGATGATGATTATTATAAATGGATAGCTACAAAAGTCAAGTCAAAATATTGATAGCATAACTCTCTAACGCTCCGCTTCTGTTTCTTCAAAACGTATACAATGAATTATCACGCTACACTAGCATAATCACGTGTTCTTCACTAATTTATTTATTAATGTAATTATATTTAGAGATAAATATTGTCCATGTAATTATATCTAAATTAGAAGTATATACATGCATATATATAGGAACTAGAACTTTGAAATTATTGTAAAACCTGCTGTTGCAAAGCGAGAATGGTCGAGACACAACCATAAACCGGGTCGGATAGCCTTGCTTGAGCCTCATAAGATATCGTGACGATGGCCTCATGCCTTCGGTTCAGAGGAATACGCAGCAAGAGCTTGGACACATTGCTAGCACCAAAAACCTTGTGAACTGCCGCGAACCGAGCTGCACCTTGGTCTGAACCAAAGTGAGGTGCAAATATGCACCCATTAATGCATTTCCTCCTCAGAAATTTGCATGCGCCACAAGGAGATGCCGGGGTCGGTGCCAGTTCAGACACCGGTTGCGACTCATCTGACATGGTAGCGGCACACTTACCGATTCCCTTTCTTCGAGTTTCGGACATGGCATCGCCGAGGGGCTCAGTCATTAGAGATTTAGGGTAGAAAAAAGGGAGTGATCAGAGATGGCAAAAGAGAAAGGTGGTGGGTTTGGTGTTTATATGTGGAAACAAAATGGATGGGGGACGCGTTAGTCTCGTGATGGGGCTAGCAAGGTGAATGTGGGAACCTTCTTTGTTTCTTTTCTTTCCTTTTTCGTATATTTTTCGTTTCTTATGTCATGGTCTACATTACGTAATACACATTTATGTATTTGTACATTCAATTGCATTTTTCTACTCATTTCATGTCACTGGTTTGATTCACATGAATAGATGTAATAGTTCTTCGTGTTAATACTTGTACAAATATTTATATATGAATATTTAAAAATTTTATAGTAGTTATTTTTCAAAGTATTTTTTTATTTGAAAATATATTAAAATATTATTTTTATATTTTAAAAAATTATTTTTGATATTAGTAGATTAAAACAAACATATTTTAAAAAATTATTTTTGACATTAACAGATCAAAACAATCAAAAAATAAAAAAAAAATTAAATAAAAAAATAGAATTTCAACTATATTTTCAAATACACATTAGATTAAAAAAAAAATTAAATAAAAAAATTTAATTAAAAAATATAATTTCAACTATATTTTCAAATACATATTAGATTAAAAAAAAACCGTTGTGGTTGGTGAAGGGAATGAGAAGGGTATGGTTGGTGGTGTGAGAAGCACGTGCAAAGGGAGAATAAGAACAAGCTATAGGGATTCATATTAGATGGTTATTAGGTGTAATAATTAATTAGGATATAAATCATCAATTTAATATGGATGTTAAGAGAGAGAACTTTGTAATGAAATGATATTAAAATGGTAAATAATGTTTGTGTGTTTAGCTTGAAGAAGGTTGTCTTCGAGGGAAGCCACAAGATTTGTGCTGCCCGTGGCGTGTGGAATGATAGGTGAAGCTTAAAGGACCAGACGTACATGGATATCATATGCAGCATAAGAGGAAACACAGCTCCTGCTGTATGATTTTAGTTCTTTACTATATAAAGAAAGAAATTGTTTTGCTTTTTCTTTTTCTTTTTCTTTTTAATTGTCATTATTAAGATCCTTCATGAAAGAAAGCAACATATCTATGATCATGCCTGACAGAAGTTGTTGTCAACGAGAAGAGTTTTCCTAGTAAAGGCCTGGCAAATATATTTACAAACCCATACAGCATATTCACTGACTCAGTGAACACAGGAACCTGAATCGTTCCCCCTCCATGCATCATCAACCAATGTATGATAAGGAAAATGCAAAGAGCTACTTCTGGTTCTGAAGCAGATATGCATCTGCATGATAAGATACCATATTTGTTTGCAATGTGGGATTTAAAATTAGATGATCTCCTTGTATTCTTGCAGAGTATTTTCTGCTCATTAATGGCTGATGCATCTGCAAGCCAAGCAACTACTTTGGTCAAGAGGCGAAGTGAAAATTCTATAAAGTGGACAGGATAACATGTAGGAGAACACAGACGCAAAACTAGTTTACTATTATAACACAACAGTCAAAAGTATGAGAATACATTATGTTGGAGGAATGATTCGGTAAAAATGAACCACGGGCCTTTTCTTGCAAAAAAGATTTTTGTTCTCACTTCCTCGGATTTAAGTGTGTTCTGAAGGCAAAGTACCAAAACAGCAAGAGCTGCCACAAAAACATTGCAAGCCCTTGGACCTGACCCTGATTTCCCCATAGCTAAATGTGAGCTCTTCACCTTCTTTTATGTTTCTAGAAGCAAAGAAACAAAGGCGAGGCAGCAAAGATCCTGTGTGTCTCACTAGTACCGTTGTTAGATTACCACCATCACAAGAATGGTTAATGAATCGTGCGACATTTCCAGTTCTTGTGGCATCAATATTTATCCTCAAGCAAGCTTTCCCAGATGGAAGATGCTCTCTCACGACCAAGAGAGCAGAAGAGAATTGGCCACTAGATGCAAGCTCATCATAGATTTGTTGCCGCCTTCTTGCTTCTTCAGTTGTTAAAAGCTCACCTGTTCAAATTCAGAGGAAGTTCATCAAAATCACAATTCACATTCTTAGGATTAATTAGGGATCTAAGACAAGAGTAGAAAGGTTTGAGTTCTTTGAGTCATATATTTTGTATTTAAGATCTTGTATATTTAGCTAAGTATGTATCTATCAAAAATATGTACAAATATATACAATAGGCTATTTGTATTCAGCTCAATCCTTTTAGTAAAAGATAGGGCCGAGTTTAATTTAATTGCAATTCAATTTCTTCAAACTGAAGGAACAGAGATAGAATCAGACTGATTCCCTAAATGCCTTTTCTGGATATTCCTCAATGTCCCGGCTATTCACGGAAGGTGCGAAGGAGATGAATAATCATCTGCTTCCAGAAGAAATTGAAGAATTTCTTGGGAATCCTACAAGATCCATTTGTTTAAGTCTGAATGATGCAGTTAATACATTACATTTAAACCCCATAGCACAGCAGAGAGAACCTCACGCAATCAGTTATTACCAAAAACATACACAAAAACCAGTAAATGGAAAAGTACGTGCAGCAAAATGAAAAACAACCAAGGAATATGAGAAGGATTTTTTAAAAGCGATAGCTATTTCAATGGGATGGATATTAGAAGATACCCCAGTTATTTAAATGAAGTGTTTCATTTGCTATTTTGATATAGAAATTGTCCAGTTAAAAGATACAAGAGACATAACTTGCATAAACACAGATATTGGCAGCCTTAAGGGGGATAGATGTATCATTATTTTATGAGATGAATAACACAATCATACGACAAGTGAAAAGGTTTGCAGTTTCTATTTTGTCAAAGTATATCCAAATGATAAAACACACAAACATTAAATAGGTCTTTGATTATTTAAATTTCCATTATCAAGCTAGTTCATAATCTACAAATATGACCAATAATGTTTTTTCTCTTTCAGCTATTCTCTCAAATGTGTTCTCGTTAATAATCTAGCCTAGATTGCACTCTCAACAAGAACAACGCTTCTTACATAGTCCCCGTGTTTCTAACACTTGCATTTTGTAAATTGCAGGGGTTTGTTCTTTAAACAGTTACGTAACAGACTAACACCAATAGTCCGCCAAAAACAAAAACATCATAGTAACATAATATGAGTGCCAAGAACACACATATTTAGGGCAAACGTGATTCCTTATGTTCAAAAGTAATCATATTTTGTTAATGGGAGAAGAAATTACCAGCATACTCGCAGATGAACTGGCCTTGACAAATCATTTGATCAGCAAACAAACCCCAACCCTTCTTGCCATCTCTCACGATCTTCAACTTCACCGAAACCCCTCTCTGAGTCAACCGATTGCTACACTCCAACCCACACCCACAACCCGGTCCACACTCGGTCATTATCCCCATTTCCTCCAACCCCCAAAATTCCCACCCTGTCCCACCTTCTTCGCACCCTTCACAATCACACCCACACACAACCTTCCTTGACTCACCCATAACACGGCGAGGAGTCGCCAATTCCGTATCACACCCACGTAAAACCTCCCAGGACTCATTCAATTTGCAAGCTGAGCCACCATGGTGTCGACTCAGAGAGTCACGATCGAGTTGTGAGCCCCAAGGCTGGCGAAGCGGGGATTGGCAGGGAAGGAGTTGAGAAGGGGTGTAGAGGAAATAGGCATAAGGGTGTTGGTTAATGGGGTTGAGAAATGGGATAAGGTGGTTCTCTAAGAATCTGGAGGCGTCGAGGGTTCGCTGGAGAGTGATGGATTTAGAGATTTGAGAAAGGGCTTTGCAGGTTGAGGAAATGTTGGCTAGTTCAAGTGGGGTTAGCCATGGCAGGATTAGGTCTGCGCATTGGATTAGAGGAGGATCCTTCTTGTTTGATTTATTTGCCGCTGCTGCAGGTTCTTGTTGTTGGCCTTGGGGCATTTTGGAGGCTGGGTTTGTTGAGCGATCTTGAACACAATATTAAATCACTTGCAGTCACGAATAAAAGTATATATATATATAAAATTTGTTTCTAAAATTTATTTAAAATCGCTTTCTAAATTTTTTTATATTTATTTATTATTAAAAAAATTAATTAATAAAGATTGTTTCCTAGTAAAAAAATTAATTTGATTTTCAAAAAGATATTTTTCTAAAAAATTTAGATGAAAAATATTTTCTAAAAGTTATGAAAAATTTAAAAATATTATATTATTTGATAATTATATCAAATTTAGTTCTCAACCTTTTTTATTTTTATATTTTTATTTTGAATATTTATTTTTCAATTTCATCTCTTAAAATTTATTTTTTATATTAATTTTGGTCCTTATTTTTATAATTGTTATTTTATTTTTCCTTATCATTTTTTATTGAAATTTTTTATCTATCAAATTTGGTGCTCATTCTTTTAATTATTACTTATTTTATTTGAAATAGTTTATAAAATATTAATTATTATTATTATTATTTTAATTTTTTAATTTTTAATTTTTTAGTTTTGATCTATATTATTTTGATTATTATTTATTTTATTAAAGATAATTTATGAAATTATATTTTTTTCTAATTTCATTCTAATTCAACTTTTTAATTTGTAAGATTTGTTTCTCAATATTTTAATAAACTTGAGAAAAATAAAATATTAATAAGTTATTTTTTAGCTCATTTTTTATGATATAATTAAACACTGAAAAGTGTTTTTCAACTTATTTTTCATTACACTACTAAATATCATAAAACAATTCACTTGCTCAAAATTTATTTTCCAAAAGAAAACTACTTTACAGCAAACAAATGGGACCTCAATCGAAAGATGCTAGAGTTTTTTTTTTAAAAAACAAAACAGTAAAACCTAAAAAAATTATTTTTTATTTTTTCTTTACTTTAAATTAATTTTATTTTAATATTTTCAGATATTTTAATATTAAAAATAATTTTTAAAAAATATTATTTTAATATATTTTCAAATAAAAAATACTTTATAAAACAACCATTATCATATTCTCAAATATCCTTTAAGATAAGTTTACTATTCATTACAATAATAAAATAATATATTTTTATCCTTTTAAAAAATTAATTATCTTTGTATATGCACATGTATTGATATTTTCACTGTGTATTTGTTATTAAAAAATTGTTGAGGGATATAATTTTATTTTGCATCTTTTTAAACCGAGTAAAGTTGATATATTGTCCTTTAAACAAAAAAAAATTATAAAATTAAAAAATTATATCTTTTTATTTAATAATTTATAGTAAATTAACCGGTATGCTCTTGGAATAAGAAATTTTTTACAACTCTTTTCATTCATATCTCTTCTTTTTTTTTGTAATTATTAGGATAATCACGGGTATTTTTATTTTTTTAAAATCAATTGAATATTAATTAATTTAAAATTTGGCACGTGTAACGTTATCTTCTGGTGGAAAGAAAATGTCCTTCCACCAAATTGTTGAATGCATCATTTTATCAACTTTTTTTTTTTTTTGATTTATGTGGGGTGTCTGGGCCAGCTTACGCGCACCACGACTAATCCCCACGGCCCACTGAACATCTTGCAAGCCCAGTGAGCAAGTAAGGCACCGCGGGGGTGACAGGCGTGCATGGTAAGGTTCGAACCCAGGTGCGAAGGAAAGGGACAAGCCCCTTCCACCGCTAGGCCAGAACCTCACTTGCATCATTTTATCATTTTATCATCTTTCTTCTGACGTGTTGTGTATCAACAACAATAAAACACTTTGTCATCAATCAATCTTTTTTTTTTCTCTTCCTATTAACCTTAAAAATATAGGTTAGTTCTCTTTATTCTTGATATTTCAATTTTAGTTTTTATTATTTTGATTTTTAATTTTTTTTCATAGCTCTTTTATTAAAGTTTTATTTGTTTTCAATTTAATCCTTTAATTCTAATTTATCATATATAATTTTTTTTCAATTTGATCCTTTTTTTTTTTAATTTTTAATTTTATCTGTAGACCTTCTATAAAAGTTTTGATAGTTTTTAATTTCATCATTCAACCCAAGTTTATGGTGTATTGTTTTTTTTTTTTAATTTGATATTCATTCTTTTTATTTTTGTGTTGTCCTTTTATTAAAAAATCTTCTTTTCAATATAACCCTCCAATCAAAAATCTATTCTTGCCTTCTAATTTATTTTTATTTTGATTTTTATCTTCATTCTTTTAATTACTATTTTTTATTTTAGATCATTTGGTGTAATTGATTTTTTTCTTGATTTCATCCTTCGATATTTGATTTGTTTGGGATTGAATTTCATGGCTTTTCCATGTATGATACTTCCAATCTAATGACCCAGGTCATGTTTTTGAAAAGTTAATGCAAGTCAATATTTTTTTTTAATTTCATTGTTTGACATTAGTTCTTTTAAAAAAGTGACTTCATAATTTTATTTAATTTCTTTTCTATCGGGTTATTTTAATCTCATAACACAAGTTATGGGTTTTAAAAGTTAACCGATATTAGCTTACCTTTTATTATCCAGATTATATGTCAATCACACAACCTTGAGTTGACTCAAACTGATTTTTTTAACTCTTTATGATTCAATTACATACCTCCAAAAGTTTTTCTTTTCAAGTTATCATAAAGTTATCATAGTATTGTTTTAAAAAAAAAATTATATGTTTACTATCATTACTAAAAAAGTTATTGTTTGAACTAAGTAAAACTAATTTATTAATCTTGGATGTATTTTTGTCTTTTTTTTTTAAATGCTCAAACGGTACCTAGACTTATAGGTAGTATAGGTAGTGTCAAACTACACTTAAAAATGACACAACAAAGACATTAAGAATTAAGATTAAACAACTGTTTGTTTTTGTATTTTAAAAGTATTTTTTTAAAATTAAATTTTTTTTATTTTTTTATTTGCTTCAAATTAATATTGTTTTATAGTTTTTAGATTATTTTGATATGTTAATATCAAAAATAATTTTTAAAAAATAAATAAATATTATTATTTGAATGCATTTCTAAGTCAAAAGATTTTGAAAAGCAACCGTTATCACACTCTCAAACACCCCCTAAAAATACCTAAGTCGTTGGTCAAAATTCTTTGCAACACTATATATATACAAACACATGAATTCATTGTGTTTTTATTTTCTTAGTCTTTTTAATTTTTATTTTCATTCACATCACCAAATAATCTACTTGTTTCAATTGAGTTTTTCTATATTGTATTTGTTGTGAATTAAGTTTAATAATTTATTTTTATTTAATGAAGATGCCTAGACTAGTGTGCTATCGAAAGAATATCATTCTAGAAAAATTCATATCAACCACAAACCTATTATAAAAGTAAAAAATACTAAAAGAAAAAGGATGCAACAATTGATATATCTTAAAACTAATTTACTTCAAAACATAAAATCACTTTTAAAGATTTTTTTAGATATAAATAAAAATATTCATATTGATCCATCTATTTCTTTCTTATAAACGTTTTTCCTTATTAATCATTTATATCATATAAAAAGTTAATATTGATCCCTATAAAAATAAAAATTACGAATAAAAAAAGTTATAGGAATTTAAACAACAAATAAAAGCATGGAAGTATATAATTTATAAGAAGACATTATAATTCATAACTGAATTCTTGAAAAAGACAAAAAATAACCTTGCAAATCAAACAAAATATAAGGAACCCTTGACATGGTGTATAACATGGATAAAAGTTAGGGTTTTTAATCTTTAAGGTTACAAATCTAAACTATATAGAAATTTAGAGAAAACTCTATGATATTTATAAAAAGTATGAATATCTGAATCTTTTTAAAACAAGCTAGACATTCTTATTTCTATTGATTTTAAACATAAAATCCTTTATAGAAAATAATTCATAATTAGAACCTGCATAACTAATAGAATCTATCTAGCATTAGGATTTTTAAATAATAAAATATTAATTAAATTAAAAGTCTTATTCTAAATGAAAATCAAATACAACAATGTAAATAAAGATAATCTTGCATAGAAAATTTCATCTATGATTTAAAGGTTTTCCCAATCTTTGACCATAATGTAATTCTAAGCCAATAAAAAACAATGTCTTCAAAATCTTCGATCAAACTTTTAGCTTAATCCAACGATCAGATTAAATATTATGCTAGATTTATAACCTACATAATAGACTCTTTTTAAACTCCTTAACCTAAAAAAAAGCTTCACACATGAGTCCTCTTTACTTTTAAAAGACTTACCCCCAAGTTAACTATAAAAAATTAAACTCAACCACTCCAAATAAATTAACACTTCAAATATAGCATGGCACTAGTCTATTTATGAAGTAGGTTTTTGTATTTATGAACTTTAAAATTTAATTTATGATGTGTACATCCAAAAAAAAAAATCCATATTTGAAGTTATACTTTCTATTCCTATGAAGTTCACTTGTAGTTTATTCACACATTCTTTTACTCAAACTTGACCCCTTAAGTATTGGTAACTCCTAGTATTTCATCCTTTGCTTATAAAGGAATTCCAAGATAATTTTTCATAATATCTTTAGAAGACTTGTAAAAAATTATCATGTCCTTTTACAAGATCTACAGAATCACCACAAAGATACTAATTTATGAGCATTCTTGATTTCTTCTTCACCATTACTAGATTAAACATCAACAAGTTGAGTAGTATTTGTAGTAGTGTTGTTGTCACTGTTGTGATTTTAAAATTATCGACTTTGAAAAAATGACACCTCCTGTATAATTTTATTCCTTGTTATTTTAAAAGGTTAAACAAAAGACAAATAATAACAATTTATTTGTTAATCTGCCCAATATAAAATCTCTTCATAATCATCTTATATAAACTTCATAATTAATGATTGTATCAAATCTTGCTATGATGGAATTAGAGATAAATGTATACGAGTTTTAAAGTCTAGAAATCAAAACTATTATTCTTTAGCACTATAAAAAAGTTTGTATGTGACAAGTCTTACTTTTTAATGATAAAAAACCTTGTTGAAATTAACTTGAGCTTCCAACTTTATCAATTAGTTAAAGAAATTTTATCTTAAAAAATCTTCCATTATAGAAAGGTTTCTCATCAAATATTAGAATAGGTCTGGGATTTGATCTATCTTAAGGTAAGTTTTCAGGCATCCTTGTTTGCATTATCCATTTATCAAGTTAGATTTTTTATGGCTTTCTCGAAACAATCCATTCTATGCTCTTAAGCTGGCATAAAATAATCAAATTTCTATTTCTAAACTAGCACAACTCTTTAGAAGGTCTTCACTCCTGTATCATGAAGTGGATACTTATCATCTCCATTCATTAAAGAGGTCAGTTTGCTTTGATACCAATTAACGCAGTGTATAATATGGATAAAAGTTATGGTTCTTAAAACCTAAGGTTACATACCTAAGTTATAGAGAAATTTAAAAAAATCTCTATGATATTTTATAAAAATTCTGGATTATCTGAATCTTTTTAAAATAACTATACATCCTTGTTTATACTTGTTCTAGACCTAGAATCATTTATAGAAAATAATTTCTAATTAAAACTTGTCTAACTAATAGAATTCATCTAGCATTAATATTTCTAAGTACTAGAATACCAATTAAATTAAAAGTCCAAATCTAAATAGGAAAATAAAATTCAAATACAATAAGGTAAATAAAAGACAATCTTGCTTAGTAACTTCCATCCATGATTTGAAGGTTTTTGTAATCTCTAACCATCATAAAATTTTGACTTAATAAGAAACAATGTCATTAGACACTTTGAAAAAATTTCATATCGATTCAACAAACAAAATAAAAGTTATGCTTGATTACTAAATTATTTTTTGGATTTTTCTTAAACTCCTTAAAACTTAAAAATCTTAGACATTAATGAAATAATGTAATAAACACTATTATGCCAAAAATGTTGAAAAAAGTCCCCCACGTAAGTCTTTTCTACTTTTAAAAATTTTACCCTCAGTTTAATTATTAAACTCGACCACTCCAAATGAATCGATACCTTAAATATAGCATGGTAGTTAGTCTATTGATAAAGTATCGTGCATTTGATTCATAAACTTCAAAATTTAATTTATGATGTGTACATACAAAAGAAAAATTCATATTTGAAGTTATACTTATTGTTCTTATAAAGTTCATTTGTAGTTCCTTCACACATTTTTTTTATTTCAAACTTGACCTCCTTATCATTATCATTGACGATTCCTAGTATTCCATCCTTTGACTGTAAGGAATTCCAAGATAATTTTTCATAATATATTCTGAAGGCTTATAAAAAATTACCATGTCTTATATATCCTTATTTGTAAGATATATGGAATCACCACAAGATACTAATTTAAAAGCTTTTTTGATTTCTTCTTTACTATTAACAAATGAAACACCAACAAGTAAAGTAGTATTTGCAATAATGTTATCACTATTGTGATGTTGAAACTATCTACAATGAAAAGATAATTATTTCTTCATAATTTTATTCCTCGTTATTTTAACTTGTCTACCTAATATAAAATCTCTTCACAATCATCTTGTATAAACTCTATAATTAATGATTGTCTCAAATATTACCTTGATGGAATTAAAGGCAAACCAATACAAGTTCTAAAGTTTAGAAATTCAAACCACCATTCTCTAGCACTAGAATAAAGTTTGCTTGTGTGCGACAAGTCTTGTCTTTTGATGATAAGAAACCTTATTGAATAAAAGTAAGCTTCTAACTTTATCAACTAGTTAATAAATCTTCTCTTCTAAATTCTTTCATCATAGAAAAGAATCTTATGAATTCATTAATAGATCTAAGGTTTGGCCTGCCTCGAGGTAAGTCTCCGAGCAAGTCCTTTTTTTCTCTTCATGACCCATGTATACTTTATCTTTTAGCCAAGTTAGATTTGTTATGGCTTGCTCAAAACGATATATTCTCTGTTTCTAAGCTAACACAAAACAATATAATATTTACTTCTAAGCACAGTAGGAGCCTATAAGGTCTTCATTCCTATATTGCAATGTGAGTTGTTACTGTCTCCGTCCATTAAAAAGTCAACATGTTCTAACACCAATTAATGTAACGTATAACATGGATAAAAATTAGGGCTTTCAAGCCTTAAGTTTACAGACCTAAGTTATAGAAAAACATAAAGAAAGAACTATGATATTTTATTAAAATTCTAGATAATCTAAATATTTTTCAAATAAACCAGACATATTTATTTATACTAGTTCTAGACCTAGAATCCTTTATATAAGGATTCATGATTAAAATTTACCTAATTAATATAAGTCATTTAGCATTAGAATCTCTAAATAGTAAAATACCTTAAAAGTCCTAATCTAAATAGAAACAAAGAATCTAAATAAAAAGGTAAATAAAAATAATTTTGCATAGTAACTTTCATCCATGATTTGAAGGTCTTTTTAGTCTCTAGTTATCATAAAAGTTTAACCTAATAGGAAATAATGCCTCTAGACTCTTCTGTTAAAATTATAGATCGATCCAAAAATTAGATTAAAAGTTATACTTGACTTACCAAAGTGTATCTTGGGCTCTTTTTAGACTTCTCAAAACCTAAAAATCTTAGCCATTAAATAAATAATGTAATAAATATTATTATACTAAGAATTTTAAAGAAAGCTTCCCATATGAGTCCCTTCTACTTTTGAAAAACTCGTTCTCGAGTTAACTATCATAAATTGAACTCAACCATTCCAAATAAATTGATACTTTAAATATAGCATGAAGACTAATCTATTTATGAAGTAACATGTCTTTGATTCATGAACTTTAAAATTTTCTATAATATCTTTAGAAAACTTGTCAGAAATTACCATATTTTTGTTTGTAAGATCTTTGGAATCATCACAAGATACTAATTTAAAAGATTTCTTGATTTTTTCTTCACCATTAGTAGATTAAACATCGAAAAGTATAGATATTTGCAATAATGTTGCTATCATTGTTGTGTTGTTGAAACTATCTATTTTAAAGAGACACCTCCTTCATAATTTTCTTCCTTACTATTTTAAAAAGGTTAAACAAAAGACAAATAATAATAATAATCTATTTGATTATCTACCCAATATAAAATCTCTTTATAATCACCTTGTATAAACTCCATAGTTAATCATTGTCTCAAATCTTACCATGATAGAATTAAAGGCATACTGATACAAGTTCTAAAGTTTAGAAATTCAACCATTCTCTAGCACTATAATAAAGTTTGTTCGTGACAAGTCCTACCTTTTGATGATAAAGAACCTTATTGAAATAAAAGTAAGCTTCTAACTCTGTCAATTAATAAATTCTTTCTTTAAAAATCTTCTATAATATAAAGGAATGTCATCAAATTCATGAATAGGCTTGGGGTTTGACCTGCCTCAAGATAAGTCTCTAGATAAGTTCTTCTCCTTTTCACGATCCTTGTTTGATTTACCAAGTAGTTAAGTTAGATATGCTAGGGCTCGCTCCAAATGATCCATTCTTTGTTCTTAAGCTAGCACAAAACAATTTAATTTTTACCATTAAGCTCACACAACACTCCAGATAGCCTTTACTTTTGCATTTTGTTGTGGGTTGCTACTATCTCTTTCAATAAATAAGATCAACATGTTTTGATATCAATTGACGTGACGTATAGTGTAGATAAAAATTAGGGTTTTGTAACCTTAAGACTACAAATCTAAGTTGTAGAGAAATTTAAAGAAATCTCTATAGTATTTTATAAAATTCTGGATAATCTGGATCTTCTTAAAATAAACTAGCCATTTTTATTTATACTAGTTCTAGACTTAAAATTCTTTATAGAAAATGATATTTGTACTTAATTAATAGAATTCATCTAACATTATGATTTTTAAATAGTAAACTATCAATTAAATTAAAAGTTTTAATCTAAAAAAAATACAAACATACAACAAAATAAATAAAAACAATTTCACTTAGTAACTTCTATCCATGATTTGAAAGTCTTCCTTATTTATGATCATCATGAAAGTTTAACCTAATGAGAAATAATGCTTCAGAATTTTCTGTCAAAATTTTAGCTCGATCTAACAAACAAATTAAAAGTTATGATTGATTTACTAAACTGTATCTTAAACTCTTCTCATACTACTTAAAACCTAAAAATCTTAGCCATTAATAAAATAATGTACTAAACATTATTATGCCAAGAATATTGAAGAAGGTTCCTAAGTCCACCTTGCTTGATTTTAACAAATTAGAAAGAAAGAAAGAAAACATGAGTAAACTAGTGTAAGAAAAAAAATATAAAAAAATAATAAAGAATTAAAGATAAAAGTAGTAAACAAAAGCAAGGAACAACAATAAATAAAGAATAAAATGTAAAAAGTTAAATTATAGAAAGAAATTGTATATATATAAAATTATTCATCATTTTTAATATATGGATGACATTTCTATATTATTAAAATATTCAAATCATACATGAACTACGATTTTGAGCCTTCTACAAACTATTAACAATAAATAATAAGTTAACATAATAAATTCTTATACAATTTTAATTTCTAAATGCATTTGTCTTTCTTTGGCAATCATATAAACCCTAACTAATCAATAATATTTATCAAATTAATATGTTGATAACTTTTATTCTTCATAAAATTTGATCTTTTAATCAATCACATAAACTCTTCCTAGTCACTAGTCAATTACATCTTCTACCTCTCATGATCAATAATAATTTCTAGCTCTCTTGATCAATTTACACCCTTCCAAATCCTAATCAATCTTATTATTAACCATCAATTTTAGCTTTCCTTTTGTTGTTTGATAATGAACAACTATTGTTGTTCATGTTCAATTGATTATTGTAAATAATATGCCATTTGTTTGGTCAAAATTAAAATAATTAACAATAAACATATTACACCAATTTTTCATTAGAAGTTTTTTTTTTCCTCCATGATAAAAATGGGGAAGTTAATAAAATTAATAATTACATGGGTTGAATACAAATTGAACATGATTTCCTTGACTATCATTTTATTTTTAATATACGTCAAAATTGGCTTTATCCCATGTATTACACATCAAAATGTGCTAACAAGACCTATACCCAACTCTTCTGCAAGCTCATCCCATACTGGAAGAAGTGTCAAGGCAACAAGGAAAATAGCCGCTGTAACAGCTGCTTTCCTCCATGTTCCAACTTCCGTCACGTCATTCAGGCAGGGTTTTTCTGGTGCCCTCTAAATATGTATTGTCAAAACAGAATCATTAGAAAATGATTTTAGCCATCTAAACCCATAACCTGATACTTATCACTCTGTTGTTTTCTTATCATTCGCATACCTGACATATCAAGACGTATATCCCCCAGGGAAGTGACAATGGGCCGCCAAGCTGAAATGAAGAGAATAAATGAGGTCTCAGTTGTAAAAGATGATATTAAAGAATCAGCAAAGTCATAGAGGCGGTGGTGCGGTGGTGTCGATTATAAACGGGATTGCAGATGTCATGAAATATGACAGCATAAATGCTTATTAAGTAACATAGCAGTTTGCAACGGAATCGGCTCTTAGGCAATACAGGCATACTAGTGCCACCAGTCAAAGCCCAAACCTGGAGTCTATAGCGGTGTTGTTTACTTCACATAAAAAAAAAAAGCAGGAACTTTCTCATTTAATAGCCAGGGTCATCTTGATATAAATTAAAATTAACTCTTTATTTCAGTAGTGCCATTATGTTTTTGAAAACAGGCTAAGCACATAGAACAAGGTTAGACATACCACTCCTAAACCAAGCAATGTGTAAGTTGTCAAGCCAAACCCAATTAGTGCACCTTTCCCAAAAGCACCCTGCAAAAATAAGTAATGAGAGGTGAAAAAACATTATTGTGTGAGACAATTTCTAAGGAAAATCATAAGTCAACATTGTGGGAGTTAAGAACAACGAGACGCAGATTGATAATACTCTTTTGGAGAGCTCGGAGACCTTACTCTGCACATCAAAGAGAAGAACAAAGAGAAGCATAATTCCTCTTTCCTTTTTTTTTAAAAAAAATGCTAGTCTTTTAGTATAGAAAAGAGGCATTCTGAGCTGACTACTGAGTCCACGTTTGCATCTAGTGCAGTGGCTTGTAAGCAAGCTACCTGGTCCTTCCCAAGTTCAAAAAAATATACTGATAAACACTTTAGGGGCAGACTGCTCTGCATTCAGCCACCCCACAGTGACCCCCTAAGCGATCTTTTTCCAGTTGCAGGTCAAAGTCCAGTAGCCCATAGCCAGCCCAGCAACAAGAAAATCATTGCACCATAACAAGTTTCTTTGAGGCAAGATTTGGGATACAATTGAAAATCTTAAATAATACTTTTTACAAGTAGAACCACAGAAGGCATTGAAATAATAAGAGAATGGCACAAAACAAACATCACTAGAGATGATAAAAGAGGATATTGCCACTTGGAAATTGATATTGCTTCAAAGTGCAGATAGAGAGAGCATAAAAGTACTCAAAAATAAAATTTTTAATTGGGGAAATAAATACATTGACCTCCTAAAGCAAATACGTATCCACATCAATACATTCTTTTAAGGATAAAATTTGTACGTTGAGTAACAGATACTGCCATTCCAGAATTCCCACATGGAAATAGTTCATCTTGGTTGTATATATGTGTGAGAGATATATGAAATGCATTTTATACGTATCAGGGAAGCTCAACAGGCAACTGCGTAAATTCTTCCTTTATAAACTAAGTAGCATAAAATCAAAGAAAAAAGGGAAGGGATAAGATTAAACAATATGAGCAAGAGAAGAGTACCTGAACAGCTCTTCCACCATCAAGGCACCCTACTGGAAGCATATTAAAAGCTGTTGTGGTTAATCCACACCTGCCATAAGTCATTGTATAGTAAGCATTTATCAACTTCAGAGCATACTGCAGTGAATAAAGAGAGTTGAGAACAGTGCATTACCAGCCTGCAATCACTAGAGGATGAATGGAAACCGTTGAAGCATGCAGTGCTCTGCACATTTACAATAGCTTGGTTACCACCAAAAATTCAACAAATGAGAAATGCTAGATTAATGGAAGATGGAATAAGAGCCACTGAATCCTTGAAACACTTCATAGAATCGCATATCGACAATTATGTTGGTTAAAGAAAAGTAATAAAAAGCATGAGGTAGACATACGCATAACCAAGAATGGCTCTACTAATTAGTCCAAGAAGCAAGGAGCCTTGAAACAGCATGCTTGGGACTTGTACCAAATCTCCAGCAGCAGCTGGATTTGATGAAAGCAGCAGACCAACAGCAAACATTGAGAAAGAGAGAGCAGCACCAGCAAATGGTCCGGCAAGGGAAATGTCAACTTTTGTACTCCGATCAGGGACAATAGATTTGAACTACAAGGATAAAAACTGGAAATCAGCAAGTTGTTAATTCATCTTCCTCATTCTTATAGCAGTTCGGATAGAGGATAGAGATTACATGTAGCTCTAAGTAGCAAGCCGTTATAGAAGTTTAACTCTCAAGGTTGCATTCAAACATATAAACTTTTGGAGTTTTCCATAGATAAAAATAATATTTTAACTGATTTGATTCACAAGGATAAGCAGTTTACAAAGATATAAAAGAAAGCATTAGCCACTTATGGTTGCTATCTAGAGTTTGCCCAAGATAATTACATATATTCACCTGAGTGATTGCACCAAAGCTTCCAAGAGTAATGTTAGGTATGCAGAATGGAATGCTTAGTTTTACTTTCTTCGGGAAGGCAGCAAGAAAGTGCCCCACTTCCTGCATGTAACCCAACTCCATCAAGGAAAGTGTAAGAGATAATAATGAATATATAAAATTAAAGATAACAACTAAAACATAAAAGTTTGAATATGAACCAGAATGCGATAAGATTAAAATAGTCGGAGAAGTGTTAATGAATGAGCCATGGTGGTATGTGATTCTTGTGACTTTCTCATTCAACACATGGTGACATTACACTCCCACTCCAAGTTTCTAGGATTATCTAGCGTGCTGATGGTGATGCTGTTTTTTTTTTTTTTTGCATGGATTCCAGATTTGCTTACATGAAACAAAAGAATCCCCAAAACACCACAAGCTAAAGGCAAAGCAGAATCCACAAATGGGAACAACAGCTCCATATCTGGTGGTTCAACAGCATTTGGATCTGTGAAGTACTTTACTACCTCTGGAGGAAGGCGATTGATCTGTTAGAACACATTCAGACAATGAATGATACTGGAAGAAATTGTTTAAGAATCATCAATGGCATCCAGAAAGATACTAAGAGTACAAATCTGAATGCATCTAGAGATTAAATCCATCATGCTGAAAGTGTTCTAGAAAATAGCTAACCTGAGATGCAATCCCTAACTCCACAGAAGATCCAGTAGTTAACAGGAATAACAAGAGGGCAATCACATATTGCCAAAGTGTTGTTGGCCCTGGCTCTGATACCTCTTTCCGTAGTAATCCAAAACTAACACGTGGTCCACCACGAGGGTCTGGTGCTTCTGAATTGGGTTCTTCCACCATAAACAGATTGTATTTATCACCAGTTGCCTCAGCCAGCCGACTCAGCAGTTTGGCAAAAACATCTTCTCTGTTTCCCCTCAAATTTCCTAGGAAAAGAATGCCCTCACCAAGGTCTCCAAATGGCTCTTCCTTCGTTACCCAGAAGGTTGAATAACCAAAAAGCTTGTCCTTAATTAGCTTTACATCTGCTGGATCAACCTTTTCAGGTCCAAGAAGCTCCATCAGTTTAAAAGAGTCTACTTGGAAATTATTGTAAGCTGGTCCAACTGGAGATATGGTTGGTGGCTGACAAAGAGGAACACTAGCATGTTAAAATAAAAGCAACCATCACACTATACTAAATGTGTATGTTTTGTATCCCATCTTTTGCTATCATCTTTCTTGCAGTTGCATCTTAACCCTGCTCATTACCAGTTTACAACCCATATATACGAGAAACGTATAGTCATCTACATGCATGAATGTGCATGCTTATATTCCTTTTTCAACTGTAATCCAACTATTAGAACACTGATAAAAATAATGCTTACTCATACACATTTCTGAATGTCCATGTATCCCATTTTTTGTTAGTATCAGCTTTCTTGCTATGTCCTCTTAACCAAACTCATTATACAGGCAAAAGTATGAAACATTTAAGTAAGGTGAGGTCATGCTATGCGCATTGATTGGCAGTAGGTTACTTAAAGGAAACAGAAAGGAAAAGAATTGTGCCAAAAACATGTCAACAAGTAAACGCACTGATCTCAGAAATTCCAGAACACTCAGCTGAGCTTCTCTAAATTCCACCGTATAGAAATATGAACACTTGCCACTACCCAAAATAAAAAATAAATAAATAAAAAACTAGTTTTTTCAAAAGCATTTCCAAGTGAATAAGAATCAAACTTGTCTTCCTAATCAAGATTGAAATGCTCCAGGTTCTACAAAAAGTAAATCTAGCCTGAATTTTGAAAAAATCCCACTCCATGACACTAATAAATCTTGCATTGTTGGAAATGTTTATCCAAAAGTTTGAGTAATTACACATCAATCCAAATCCAATTGCATTTAAAAAAGAAAATACCGGAAAAAAAAAACCATTAATGTTGAAATGAGACCTCCAATTCTAGAGTTAGTTCTCGTATAGAAAACAATTAAAAACAGCCTAAGGTTTCCTCGCCCGCATTTCATCTTTTATCAAAAACCTCAAATCAACAAACCTTGCATCACCATATATGTGAGACTCTCTGTTAGCATTTAAGATGCTATTACCAATAACGAATTGGCATTATCAGCCAAAACTCGAATTCCATTTGGCGCAAACAAATCCATCCCTTAAGTTCACTCAAATTGCATTTCATTTTCAATCACAAAAAATCTCCATCTACTAATTCATTTGAGTTCCAGTTGCATTCATTTTCAATTCCACAAAAACCCCAAAATAAATCAACATTAAAAAAAAAAATTAACCAAAAAAAGCAAAAGAAAAGAAAAGTACCCTTGAAGAAACAGAAGCTTGTGCCTTATCCGAACCAAACTCAGTGCTGCTCCTCTCTTCTTTCTCGTCAGACAACGCCGTTTTCACATTTGAATATTTATCACCATTCTCACTATCACTACCATTATCTACTACATCTTTTTCACTATCATGATGATGATTATTATTATTATTATTAACACTAAAACACCTAATTTTACTAAAATTACAAGCCTCTCTCTTTGAAATTCCTCCTTTACACGAAAAGCATAAAGCGCTCTGCTTCTTCCATTTCTTGAGCTGAGTTCTGTCCCTGAAATCTTTGACTATAAGATCTGAACACAGCTTCAAATTCACTGTGCTAAAACTAGAGCTCGTCAGAGTTCCCATCCAATTTTTCTTTTTTCGAAAAAAAAAAACTTCAAAATTTTCAGATTAATTTATGTGTTTTTTGGATTTGGATTTTGTTATCAGACAAGATAGGGCAGAAAAAAAAGAGTTTTTCTTTCTCTCCTCTTATTGGGTTTTTAAAAATATTTTTTTAATTTTCATTTATATATATTTAATTCACGTTTTTTGTTTCTTGGTTTGGATAAATATCAAACGTCCAATTTTGGGTTTCAGTTTATGAGTACTTGCCCTTCTCATGGGCTGGGCCGGCCGGCAGATGATGCAACTTGTGCGAGTTGGTCTGTTTGGAGAAATATTTTAATTTATTTTTACTTAAAAATAAATTATAATATTTTTTTAAAAAAAATTATTTTTCCACAAGTACATTAAAATTTTCAAAAACATTAAAAACAAATTAAAATTCAAAACTTCGACCATTCCTTCCGAGTTTAATTATTAGTTCAATTGTATGAACATGAATTTCAATTTAAATCCAAGAGCATGATAGTTTGCAATTTTGTCTTGCTCGTTGAACGAGTTTTGATATGTTGAAGTTCAGCTATGGCAACTGCTCGAGGTTTTTTGTAGCTTTGCTTCTCCACTACTGACTTTCTCGTTCCTAATTCAGGAAAAAAAGAAGAAGAGCAGGGAAAATAGTAGCTGCAAAACCTTGCGAGACCATCTTATGTATGCATCGCATGAAACCTGAAGTATATATGTTGGAAATAGCAAGCTAGTTCTACTTGAGTTGTAGCCTGCTGCAAATGCATTTTTGTTGCTGCTTTTTGAGTTCAGTTTACTGCCATTTAGTATCTACTACGATTAGATTATTTCGCGCTTGTTCTTCATTATTAGCCTGTAATCTCCTTTTTTAAGGGTTATACGTTTAGATTATTTCTGCTGCAAATGCATTTTTGTTGCTGCCTTTTGCGTTCAGTTTACTGCCATTTAGTTTCTACTACGATTAGATTATTTCGCGCTTGTTCTTCATCATTAGCCTGTAATCTCCTTTTTTAAGGGTTATACGATTAGATTATTTCTGCTGCAAATGCATTTTTGTTGCTGCTTTTTGCGTTCAGTTTACTGCCATTTAGTTTCTACTAGGATTAGATTATTTCGCGCTTGTTCTTCATTATTAGCCTGTAATCTCCATTTTTAAGGCTTATACGAGCATTATTCTGATCAAAAAAGAGAAAAAAAAAAGGAGAAGGCGAGGTTCAAAATTAATAGCTTTGTGGTTATGTTCTTGCAGTTTTATTTTTGTCTCTCTTTCTTTGGCTTATGTAAGACACAAGTTGAAACCATCATTTGGTACGACTTCATGTGTCTGTATTGATGAAGGAGAATTATGGAAAATGGTGCATCCTATTTGGTTCACAGGATCTGTGGGAGATAGTCAATGACGGCTATGCTGATCCCATGGCTGAGTAAGAAGACAGGTACGCTCTAGAGAAAAAGAACGCTCTCAATGATCAGTGAAAGGAGGAAAAGAAAGCCTTGTCTCTTCTGTATCAAGGCTTGGAGTGCTATAATTGTGAGACAGTTTCAGATGCTGCAACAGGCAAGGAATGCGGGACAAGCTAGGTGTGATCTATAAAGGAGTTGAACGTGTGAAGAAGCTACGTTTGCAGAAATTAAGAGAGGAGTCTGAAACAACTCGCATGAAAGGAGAAGCTGTGTCAGGCATCAGTACAGGTTGACTGGCATTGTCAATCGAAAGTGAAGAAATGGAGAAAAGGTTGATGATGGTAATTTAATCGAGAAGATGATGCGATCACTTTCTTCAAGATTTGAACATATAGTTACAGCAACAGAGGAGTCAAAGCCTTGAAGACCATGAGCATATCTGAGGGGTTGCTGGGGTCCTAGCTACGGGTTCCTGATCAGTTATTCAGTTAATGCATATGAAGGAATGACAATTTATCAGCTATTGAGCAAGCTCTACAATCAAAGCTTGTTTTTGAAAACAACAGTGGAGGACAAGGAAGAGGACGTGGTGCCTGGTTTCATTGAATAGTGATACAGAAGACGTGGAGGATTCATGCAAGGTATATGGACTCAGGATCAAATAACCGTGTGTATTTTCTGAACTACAAGGAAATTCTTGCAGCAGGAGGAGTTTGAGGCTGCTAGGGAAGGAAACATGGCAATATATCAGAAAGATGGGCGGCTGTTATCCACATGGAAGGGGTCTGTCTGTCTTGAACTAAGAAGTGCATGAAGGAAGGAGTTTAGTTGAAGTGGTCAGGTTATTGGTTTGCTTTTTTAAAAATTAAAGTTTATATAATTCTAACTTTTAAATTTAAAAAATTAATCGAGATAAATATAAGTTAACTCGTACACTAATTATTAAAAAAAAAAAAAAGATAAAAAAGAAAGAAAGGAGACTTAGGTTTCTTTTACATCCATGCACACAACCTGTATTACTACCTTGCCATGCACTTAAAAGATGAAGCTGCAAGATGGCATCCATGTTTTGGCCATCTCTATTTCCATGGACTGAACTGAAGTCATGGTCTATAAAAAGATTGGTAAAGGGGCTGCCAAACATGAAAGAACCAGAACAGGTATATGTCACCTTCCCAAGCACAAGAATATTTTTCCACTGGAATTTTATGAAGAGCAACAGTTTTTTTATTTTTTTTTAATTTTATCTTTTAATTAAAAACACAATTTATTTTGTATTTTAATTTTAAATCTTATTTAATTGTTATTTTTTATTTTGAATTTTTTTTTGTGTAATTAGTATTTTTTTTCTGAGTTAATCCTTCACTGTTAAATTAGTTGAGAATTGAGTTTCATAATTTTTTTTAATAGGATGTTTAGAGTCTAATGCCCCAGATTTCAAATTTAAAAAGTTAATGTGAACTAATATTTTAAAAAAACTTATTTTCTTTTCAGTTTTATGTTTTTTTTACGTTTTCTTTTCTACCAAGTTATTTCAATATTATAATTTGGATTGTTGGTTTGACGAATTAACATAGGTTGGCTTGTCTCTTATCTCTTATGTTACAAGTTTGTTATACTAACTTAGATTAACTATTTTTTTTACCTAAATTTTCCCTTCTATATTTAATGGACTAATAATTAAGCTCTATTGTATGTTCCCTTTTATAAAAATATTATTTTTTTCCTAAGTTATCATTATTTTTTTTAATTTGGTCCATTATTGATGTTATCTTTTTTTTTTATCATCTAATTAAAATAAAATTAATTTCTTTAATCCAATCCAATAATTATAATTTTTTTTTAAATATTTACATTATCTAAATATTATTTTTAACACAAAAAAGATCTTGCAATATAGCGCGGTTACACGTCTAAGATCACCTATATAGGGTGTTTAGAAGTGTGATAATGATTGTTTTTTAAAGTAATTTTCATTCCAAAACATATTAAAATATTATTTTTTAAATTTTTTAAAATTATTTTTTGACATCAGTACATCAAAATAATATAAAAACATAAAAAATATATTAATTTAAAGCAAAAAAATTAAAAAATTAAAAATTCTTAAAAGCACTTTTCAACCGCAACACTAAACATTGCCTAATCACTTTCAATGATTTTCTCTTTTGGTTGGATTGTTCTTGGTTGCCATTATGTTATTATTGGTAATTGTTAGAGGATAAGTAAAAAACTTGAAAAACTAATCAAACAGAGAAAATAAAAAAATAACTGAAAAAATCGAATAGTGAAAAAAACCGATTATAATATTTAAAAAACCAACCAGTTCAGTTTGATATTTGTTTAATAAGCCTGAACTGAAAAAACTGAATCAAATCAAGCCAAACCGAACTGAAAAACCAAGCCAAACTGAAAAAAATTGAGTCAAACTAGAAAAAATTGAGTCAAATCAAAATCAAACCGATTGAAATTTAAAAAAAAATCCCAAAAAAACAATCTAGTTTTTGATTTTTAATATAAAATAACCGAATCAATCTAAACCAAGAATTAATTGATTGGGTTTTAGCTTTTTTCCTAAAATAACCAAAACCAATTATTTTGAACTAATTTCATTTTGGTTTAGGTTTTTTTTTTAAAAAAAATTTAATTATTTTTTTAAATAAAAACTAAATCAAATTGAAAATAATCACCTTTAATGATTTTCTAGACTTGGTGGTTTTTCATAGACAGAAAGGAAGATAATGGAGACGTGGGCAATAAAAATAATTTTAAAATTAAATTTTTATTATTAATTCTAAATTTAATTACAAAAAATGTGTAGTATTTATCGAATAAATTCAAGTTGTGACACGGTTATTAAAATATTTTGAAAAGTGTTTTAAAATGATTGTTTTTAAAGTAATTTTAATTTAAAAATATAGTAAAATAATATTTTTTAGTTTTTAAAAATTATTTATAATATTAATATATCAAAATAGTATTAAAATATTAAAAAATATTAATTAAAAAATAAAACAATTTTAAATTTTTTAAAAATTAAAACATAAAAACAAACACAAAACAGTTTCGCGAAAGGAAGGTCCAATACGATTTGATAATTTGATGACTGGACATTAGTCCCGAAGAGAGCATCCATGCTTGGCAACGACGCCACCACGCATAAAAAAATAAATAAAAAACACGACGCCAACACGCAAATAATTAAAACACAAAACGCGGCGTAGAAGAACATACAAGTGACAAATACAACAAGGCAACTGCCTGATTCAGAGCGCGCTCTCACTGCCTTTGTTTCTTCTTTTTCCCCTAACTAATAATATTTCACCTAAATAACAGAGCGACAGGGAGAGAGAGAGAGAGAGAGAGAGAGAGAGAGAGAGAGCAGCAATGGGTTCCTCGTCTCCTTCTCCTTCTCTTCTGCTTCTTTTCTCTTTGGTATTTGCCTCCTCTCTGTTCCTCTCACGTGCCACTCACGAGACCACTCTCAAAGGTACTGCTGACTTCTGATGTCTCCTCCCTTTTATTTTGCTCGCTTCTTGATTGATTGCTGTGATCTGTCGTGGTGTAGTGCTCTTTTTGGTTTTGGACAAACAACGTTTGGAAATAAAAATGCATGTAATTGTGGGGTCTTTTTTTTTTTTTAAAAAAGAAAGTTTTTGGAGCTAAGGTGCTGGCAATTGAAATCTATACAGTATATTAATTTCTTTTCTCTTCGGCGTTGATGGGTTTGTTAGGGCTTTATTTTTTGGTTGTGTAGTGTAGTGAAGTGAAAATAATTATTCTAACAAAAATCTGTAGATTATTTATGGGGTTTTGCTAAAATCGCTACAGGTAGGCGCTCTTGGTATTATATGTTGGGTTTGATGTATATAAAATCGTTTGCCTTTGATAAGGAACGTTGCTTGTTGTAGCTGAATAGGTGTCTTTTCTTTTGAGTTTTGCAAGGTTTAATGGAGATTCGAAGTTTCTTGATATCGTAAACTTGAAACAAATCTTTTCTTGGGGCTGTTTTCTTCCTTTCTACTCTTGAATCTTAGACATGGTTTGAAATCGAGGGTCTGTTTAAGTAGTTATAGTATGCCGTAGTGCTGTTTGGTTGATTTATGTTTTTCTTCATGTGATTGAGAGCATTTGTTTGAAGTCTTAAATCTTCTCATGTACTTTGAGTGATTCGTTTTTTTCAACTTTGAATGATTCGTTTTTTTCTACTTTGAATGATTGATAATTAATAATGCCTTATACAATTACAGGCATTGACGCCGAGAATCCAGCTGTAGATGTCACTCTTAGCCATGATGGTTCTAAAGATGCTTTCTCTTGTGAACGAGTTAAAGTTTCTGGTCACTTGAGATGGAAACTCAGTAGGTATGCTAGCTCATTTCGAGTTACTCTGGCTCCGTCTGCACCAATCCCAGAGAGATTGCATAGCAATATTCAGGTTTGCTTTCACCGGTAAGTGAATTTCTTGCCTCTTTTTTTTTTTTGCTCTCTCAATTTTATAATGAAAATTTTATGTCTCATCCATGGAGCATTTCCAGGAATGCTTCCCTTGGATTATGCCAGTGCAAAGAGGATGATTGGAGAATTGTTCAGAATGGGCTGTGGACATCTGTCATGTCTCCTTATGAGGAGAGATATGTTGATGTAAAGTTCATTGGTCATACTTCTGGATCCGTCTCAATTGCTGTTGATGAAGGTTTGGCTCCCCTTGTTCCCTGTTGTGTTTGGTCTTGCACACTGGATTTGAATTCCTTTATTGACACTGATTAATTGATGTTAGTGCAGATTTACAGCAATGGCGACTCATGTGTCTAGCAGTTGGATTTGTTTTACTATTGCTGGCACCGATAGTCAGCAGCTGGGTTCCCTTTTATTATAGCACTTCAATGGCTATTGGGGTTTTTCTTGTCATTATAATCCTCCTTTTTCAGGTCTGTAAGTTTGGTTTTGTTGCTTTCAGATCTTCCTCCCCCTTCTTCAATTTTCCTCTTTTCCAACACCAGTATCACCAAATTGGTTTGAAATGCAGATCCAAAAGTTTTCGATAAAAAATTCAGAGCATTGATGTTATTTGCTTATTTGAATTTTTGGCTAAGATCCAGCATGTGCCAATATGTGCCTGATTGAGTTGTAAATACCTAGTGATAGATATGGAGCTCTTTTATGTCCCAAACATCTTTTCTTCATGTAAGGGGCTGGACTGCATTCAGTCTGAGTTGAAACTAGAGAAAATTTACCATCCTTGTGTGGATTGTTCTACTCAACATGCACCAAACCTAATGGGGCCTGTACACCTAGAGCTTATAATGGAAGGGGATTGCCATTATACTTTGTTAGCTGAGCCAGCTGTTTTTAGGGACTCTGGTTGTAGGTAACTGCATTTTCACACATGGTGCAGTGTGCAACCTGCTTGTGACAGAATGGATTATTAATGGCATTCTCATGAATTTTCAAAATCAAATTCCCTAGACTATTCTTCAATTTATAATTTTGTTATTTCATGTCACTTATTTTTAGGTTTTTGTCATCAACATATAATGTCCAAAAAGGATTTGCTCTAGATCTTTTAAGCTCCATGGCCAGTTTCTGTGCCTCAATCTATTCGTTGAAATAAAGTTGGAAGCTTCAATATAACATTTTTTTTTTGGCAATAAAACAACATTTTATAATGATGTTTAGGCATATAATTTTCAAATAGCAAAACTTTGATGTTAGTTTTGTTATAAATTATTTTGTTTTATTCTGATCTTATTAAGAATGTATCTGAATATTAATATGCTTTCAATATTTGCAAATTTCTATTCAATGCCTGCAATTTTGTGATTAAGAATTTCATCTTAGCTTTTCAGTTCATTATTGTGCAGACAGACTTACTATGTTTATCTTTGTTTTAATGTTGCAGGGAATGAAATTGCTGCCAACTGGAAGGAAGAATTTTTTTTATCTTTCCATATATGGATCAGTGGTGAGTTTGCTTTTACTTTAGCTTTAAGTTCCAGTATCTTCTTATTATTTCCCCACACTTACTTCCATTTTTTAGATAATGTTCTTTTTTCTTTTATCTAAGATGCATAACTCTCTTTATCTATTCTGTTGCAGCTTGGAGCTGGCACTTTTATTTTACATCAAATTTCAACACTGGTAAATTCGATTCTAGTAAACTTCGGGCTGACTGAAGACATGCACAATCCTGTAAGTCTTTCTCTACATAGATTTTTATGCAGATTTTTGTAGAGTACTTGCAGTTACAGGTTCAAGGGAATCAATGTTCTAGAGCCAGTCCTGCAACTAACTCTCATCTCATCTTCCCAGCACTTCCATATTGATACTGCATTAATATGTAGACACAAGTAGTTTTTCTTTTTTCCTTTTTTTTGGGGTACCTTAAGCCATCATCCACAAAATACATTCTATGTTCTCATAGGCTTCTCAAGACACACATTGGCATTACTTTCCTGTTTGACAAATGTGATTTATTCTGGTAATAGTTGAAAGTTTAAATAAGAGCAATGTATTTTTTACTTAATTCAGAATCCCTCTCTCTCAAAGCACTTTTACAAAAGGAAAGGAGGAAAGAGCCAATTGTGTGCATGTGATTCTTTTTTACAATGTTATTCCTCACATGAAATTTATTCTCTATTTGCTTCTTTTAAAGCATTATGTTTTGACCTTTCCCTATTTCACTACAGGTTTACATATTTATACTAGTAGGGATTGTTCTCACAGGAGCTGGTTTAGGGTTCTGGATGGTGAGGAAATTTGTAATCTCAAAGGATGGAAATGTGGATGATGGTGTAGCACAGTTTGTTAAATGGGCAATGCGCATTATTGCATCCACCTTCATTTTACAGGTAAGACACCCGTTCGTGTTAATTCCATTGCTTGATATTGAATGAAAAGAAGATTTCTAAAGTTGTTTGAGTGCCTCAAAATTAAAGAATTATTATACAGCTGCAGCATTTTAGTGACGTGCTCCATTTTACATTTTCACATGAATATAAGTAGCACACCTTGTAATCATGCACATAGTTATAAGTAGCACACGAAGTTCACCAATTCACAATGAATACCCTCCTTTTGGTGCATGGATATTTTTCTCAATCCCGCCAAATATACATGATGTTACCTGTTAAGTCATGTTTGTATTAGTTCTGTTTAGGGATAAAAATAAAATAAAATTGGGGATAGAGGTTCCTTATGGCATGGATATAGAAAAGCTTTGTAATTGGTTTAGATAGAATTGAAGATCTGTTATTAAAAAACAGAAGGATCGTAATCATGCATATATCATCAGGGGGGAATTTTTTGGGAAAGATAGAGGTTACTGCAGGGCCAATGATGCGTGCTTTAATCAGCTAACAAAATTTGCTACCTATTTAAAGGTATCCAGTTCTCTTTTTGACAAGAGAAAGTTAGAGAATGATAATTGGTTTTCTCTGACTTGCTTCTATGGTATGATATTTATCAATTTATTTCTATTATTGGACAGAATCTTATATAGGACTAGGTAATTCCTGATTCGATGTTGTTTGATGTTAGCCAGCCATTTGAATTGTGTTAGATAAATTAAAGTAGGTCTGGGGTTGTGTACTTGTGTTGGCTTAAAGGGGAGCTTTTCTGTTCACAGTGATATGCCTTGTGCTGATTTAATTCCACTGTGGCCAGTTCACCTTAGTTTCAGCCCTGTGAAGGCAATTTTGTTATCCTTCCAGTATTTGTGCCATAGTTGTGATGCAGGACAGAATTTAAGAGATGTAACAGAAAGAAGGAAGAAGCTAAGAAGAAGCCAAAGAAAGATAAAAAAAACTAAAGAAGAGAAGAGAAAGGGAGGAGGTGAAGTCTGCACCTTTACAACTTTTAATAATTCATTATAAAACTGATTGCAACGTCAAAAATTATGTTAATAGTAAAACCCTAAAACAACCAACAATTAGGCCAACGGCCCACTAAACTAGATTGAAATCCAAAATAGAATAACATCAAACCTTACAATAAAACTCAAAAGTCCAAATAAATTAAACCCAATAACATAGGCTAAAGCCCAATCTCCCAACCAAAGAACAAGAAGTTGGGCTACCCTTCATTGTCTATGCTCATACGGGTGTGTGAACCTTGTCTTGTGTCTGGTATCCCTTTCAAGTTGTTCTCTTATGTGCACTCCAGAGTCCATGTAGTATAGACTTGACTTTTTATGAAATGTGTCATCATATTTCACTGCCTTAGGCAGTACATACGGTCATTCTGTTACACTCTTCTTGTGCGCTACTAGTTAAGCTTTTTTCTTCTGAACTAATTTTCTTGTAGTTATTTTAAGAACAAATTTTGTTTTGACAGCATATTTTGAGTGACTGCTGTATGACCAGTTTTTCTTGCTTTCCTTTTCTTTCTCAGAGCACTCTTGATACTCCTTTAGCATTGGGCGCCTTGCTTTCTTCTTGTGCAATCTGCTCTGTTACTTTGAAGTGGTGGTATCAAAGGTAAGCTCTGTAATTTTCACTTCTCTCCTGTTGTTTAAGAGTACTGTTGTTTTGAAGTAGTTGCATTCAGTTAAAAGGGTGGTAATTCTGTATCAAATTAGTATCTGGGATTGAAACCAAATTAATGATCTTGTGAATAATGCGTAGTAACTTATCTAGATTGTGCATCACAATGGTCTTAAGAAAAATTAATTGGATGGGTGGTTGTCATGATCCTTGTTTATGAAGTTTAATGAACAGATGTGGAAGTTGACCAATGTCATCCTGACACCCTATAGTAAAGCATTGACATTGTTAGAAAACAAAGGTGAAGTTGGACACCCTATCGTAGAGCATTGGCATTATTAGAAAACAAAGGTGAAGCTGGACTCATTTCAGATGGTATAACAAGATTGGATTAGTGTCTGTTTGCTAAGTGCTTCTGAAAGACTTGATTTTTTGTATGTGTTCTAAATATTTCACTTCATGTATTTTTAGATCAGTATATAACTTCAGCACCCAAATATGATTTAATACAGGGATCAATCAGATTCTGGGGGTGGGAGTGCTTGGCTCCAGCCTGCAGGACAGACAACAGCAAGATTTCGACGCGCTGAATTCCTTAGTAGGTCAGGAAAAATGAGTCCCCAGGGGAAGATGTGGAACAGTCCAGAAAGCTCATCTGCTTGGACCCGCTCTCCTGTTAAAGGTAAGTATTACGGACCATGATACCTTGGCATGATTTTGTCATAGAAACTGGGAACACATTAAATATGGGCCATTGGATTATAATCTTTTTGTTTATTTTGTCCTTATCCCACAAGTTCGATTTAGCTCTAGGCTCTGGTACTAAACATGAAAATATCCCTAAACAAACAAGTTACATGAATAGGACCAAATCAGATTCAAATCTGAAATGAAAATGTTCAATTGAGAAAATTTGATTCAATGAATAAGAGATCCAAAATATACGAACCTATTTAGAAAAAAACTTGATTATGATTAGGTGTTGATATAATTATCCAATTAACACAAACAAAATTGAACGTCAACATTTGTATCTGCTTCTTTTTCCAGTTTTGAAAATTCATGAGTTAATTGCGCACTTTATAAATTAACAACCAAACTATTTTAAGAGTTACATAAATATTAAAACCTACAAGGGAAAAATGGGAAAAAAAAAGATTCTATTATTTTTGTTTGGTTTGGGACCTAATCACACAATCACAGAAATTAGGGATCAATACATAAATTGACATTTCTGTTGTGGGTTTGTGTTAAGGGTGTGTCACTGGATATTTCCTTGGTTTATTTTACTTATTTTCTTGTTTTTACTTTTATGTTTGTTTTTCTGGTTCCGCATTTATTTTGCTGCTATTAACCAGCTCATTGGCAGTTTGATGAACACGTCTCATGTATGTGCTAGTTCTTGCATTATGCATTTTTCTTTACCTAAGCAAAAACTGAGATTTTTCTTCTTTTTCCTAAAAAATTTCCGCCATTATGTGCAATTGAAATCATCCATTCTAACACTTCCCTTGCCCATCCTAAAATATTAAGTAAGAGAACTGGCTCTTGACTCATATCATTGCATTATGTTATAAATGTGTCCCCTGTGGGTTTCATCAACATCTAGAGTTTCCTTGCCTAAAGTAACTGGAAATTCAACATCTAGAGTTTCCTTGCCTAATGATAACCAGAGATTCCCAATGACTATGGTGTTGAGATTTTTTTTTTTTTTTTTTGGGGGGGGGGGGGGGGGGGGAATCTGGTTATTTACTTTACTTGGACAGAATGTTCAGTATCACTGATCTGTTCACATTCCTTGCTACACCAAGTATATAATTTCTATTTCCATTTCTTGAAAGGAATTTAAAGTAACAAATTCAGATGCTTCCGAGGCAATATTTTTGTGCCTCTAATTTGGATGATATGTAGATTCATTTGTCTTGTATGGTCGTTCTTTATCTAATGTTTTTGGATCATTTAACAAGGTACTGGATCTGTCATTTATCAACCATCCAGTATAGAGTGATTTGCTTTTCTTGGCATTGGCAGGTGTGGTATCACCATCTTCTCACTTGGCAACAGTAGATAAGCAGGATTACTATTCAACCTTCCACAAAAATCTAAAACGAAAGTTCACAAAGAAACAGTGGGAGGATTTCACCAGGGAATCGACACATGAAGCCGTAATGGAATGGGCAGCATCACCTGAAGTCACCAATTGGATCATTAACAATGCTGACCGTATTCAACTCCTTCCAAGCAATTATGGTTCTGAAGAAATGGTGGGAAGTGAATCAGACTCCACAGATGCGTCTGTTGCCGGGAGTGGCAAACCATTTAGCCTTTTGAATTGGTAGAGACTGGACTAGAAAAGTTATAGTAGCAGTCAGGGATCTGCTCCTTAGATTTTGTAGAGGGGTGGCAATAGTTTAGGAATCTAGTTCGCTGCACCATCAAGCAATACCAAAAAGCCGAATGACATGTTTTTTTCTAGGATTAGCTAACCATTTGATTAGCTGTATGTTTTCAGAATTTAATCAATGTAATAACCAAAAGATATGCAAGCTAGTTCTGTAAGTATAAAACTACAGTTCGGTACAGAATGGAATGCTATCGTTAGTTCTTGATTATTTATTCTCGAAGTGTCATCTTGGCGAAGACAAAATGTTAAAGTAAACAAATACCTTGAAACAGAGATTTGTTGGTTTTTGTAAGTTGTTTGCTAAGGAACTGCGTTATCTTCCTTGTCTAGTTTCCCATAATAGACTAAGATATTATGTTCACTAGTTTGCTGAGTGAATCTGGAAGTGTTTACTAGGAAAAGTTTTAAGGCCAAAAGTTATCTTGTTTGTTTGATGTTATGATTTTTTTTTTTAATCATTCTTTATTTTTATATCTATTTTGTATTTTATTTTGATAAAAAAATTATTTATATGAGAAATTGTTAAAGGGTGAATCAAAAGTTGTTTTATTAAAATTTTATTTGAAATAGTTGTTTAATTTCAAACAAAAAGTTGTATTATTTTTATTTAAAAAGTTATGTTAAAATTAATTGTCAAAATTGTCTATATAAAAAAAAAAAACAATTCTGATATGGTTTTGATAATGGAGAAAATTTCTAATATTTCTAAAACTTATTTTTTTAACATAATTTTAGTCAAAATTATTATAGTGACATAAATTTTGATTTGCTATTTATTCTTGGTTTTTACTACCAAGAATAAAAGATTGAGTAAGCCTGAAAAATAATATTATTTTAAGGCTAGAGAATTGATCTTTGTCTCAATCTATTTTTTCAAGTTTATTTTCTATCAACAAGTATATCTTTTAATTGTTAATTTATATGCTTATTTTATATTTTATAAAAATCACGTCATCATAGCAAAGAAGAATGACAATCTTAGAAACTATTTAAAGGTTTCCAAAACAAATTTAAATTAAATTACATGATTCAAAAAAACCAAAAAAAAAATTCTACTATGATGAATTTAACAAAAGCCAACAAAAGATCCTTCTCTTTAATATATAGAAAAAAAAAGTCCCTTTATTATCAAAAAAAATATTTTATCTTGTAAAAAAGCAAAGAAAAACAAAAAATTTATTAGTATTTTTAGAATAATAAAGTATCTCAAATCTTCTTTCAAGTTATTCTAACCTTTTACCCCTAATAATTAATAAATAATAATTTTTTCCCTTCTTATTTCAAAGGACCCACCACAACCACTATCATTATAAAAGTTATATCTCTTCTTGTAAATTTAATTTTTTTATATTTCATGTTTCAATCAATTTTCTCTTAGATTCACAGTATTATAACATTTCTTGTTTTCTTCAACCCACCTCCCCATCACTACCATGCGCATCCCCAATCTTCTCTTTGTCTATAACAAAAATAGTAAATGGATCCTATAAATTTATAATTCAAGGCTACTATTAACCAAAGAAATTAGTGTAGGGAAACACATAACTAGCTAGACTTTCACTATTATTGATTATGAATGTGTTATTTATTTCTACCTAGACAATTCTTTTTATGTCTTTATTTTTATTGATCTTTCTATAGAAAATAGTAATGTTCATGTCCTTTTTGACATTACCTTGGTTGATCATAATGGTAAAGAAAAACATAAAGTTTATAATTACTTCAATTATTCACTAGAGGGTGGCTACACACCATTAAGTATCATGACAACATGTGGTAAAGGAATTTTAGGGTTTTTATTTATAGTTTTTAGTTGTTAGGGAATTAGAATTAACCATTTTTATTGCTAATATAAGATATGGATTCGAGTTTCCCTCAATAGATTAGTTAGTGAGGGGTATATTTCTGAGCTATAAAATATAACATAATCAATTTAGTTTTTGATAAATTCATGATGTATTTTGGATATTTAAGAATTGTTTTGAACTAAAAGAATGCAAGGGAAGGGAATAAAAATGTTGTTTGGCTTTTTATCTTTTAACATTATCCAAACAATACCTTAACAAACATATTTTAAGGAAAACTTAAGTCCATAATAGGTAAAAAAGAAGAATGGGTTGTTGTAAAATATATTGGATTAATTTTTCTATCAAGTGAATACGAGAAATGAAAGTGTTTTTCTAATGAGAGAGTACCATTAACAAGCTATAATACCTTACCTTCCTTAACAAATGCATAAAATTTTTTATGTATCCAATTATAATATAGCCAAAACTAATACAATTTTATGCTTTTAGAAAATAAGTTTCCTTTGAAGTGATGTATATAGAGTACACATATTCTTTGTCTTGCCTTACTTCCCATCCTTCTCATGATTTGATTTTTTTTTTATACCTTTAAATATGGTTATGTTTCTATTAAATGAGCTAGGATAATTCAATATTTAGTGTGATAAGAAGAATTCAAAGACAACAAGGACATTAAAGATGAGGATATAGAAGAGAAAACAAAATATAAATATAAATATAATCATCATTGGATATGGAAGAGCAAAGAAAAGATTTTAGACTTGTAACTATTAGGTTGATTTTAGACTTGTAACTACTAGGTTCATTATATGTAATAGTAGGCATGTATCTACTAATTTTTGCTCTCTTGAAAAATAAGGAAGTTCTCCTTTTCTTTTAGTTTTTTTATTATTCCAAAGAACATCATTGTCAATTCTCCTTCATTGTCTTTTTCTCTAACACTTTTTTTCTTAATTTGAGGTAAATATCAATTTTTATACATGTCAGAATATGCAAACGATAAATTATTCATAACCTCTTGATGTTGCATGGTTATAAGAGTAAAATGGAGCTATAAATGCATTACTAAGAGAATACTTATATATTTTTTTTCAATGATAAAATAGCATAAAATTAGTGGGTATAATGAGATAATATGATAAATACCTAAAAAAGTAAACACTAGTTATATTCTAGTTTGTCTAACCATTCAACATAACATAAAGATTGACTTTACATATAAGTGCACTTCATCTCTTCTTTCTCCCTCTCGTCTTAAGTGTTTTTCTAAACATTATTTCTTTATGGTCTTTTCATATACAATTTATGGTTGCAAGGAGGTGAAAAGTTAAGAAATGATATTAGTAATATTAAGGGTAGCATATTAATAACATAGTGAACTTGAAGATTTAAGATATATTATAGAGGACTAGAAAGTGGAATATGTGAACTAAAGCTACTATACCAAGCTGCAATGGGGATATAAATGCTTATTTGGTTGATCTTAATGGTCTTCGTTATGGAATCAAAAATATTAAACAACAATTGACTTTTTATTAATAGAGGCTCATGAAAATGGAGTTTATGCTGGTTAGTACTCAAATAAAGGTGTCGAGGGTGCAAGATTTTATGAATAATGATGAAGAATTTCATATTGTGTATGGAAATACCTATGCCTTTAAAGATTATATGGATGATAAATTGGTAGGTTTAATGGGGGATTTTTATTTTGACAACATATCCAAGAATAATAATATAAATTTTACTCGAGTTTTCCATCTCAACAATGTTCCCTATTTTGATGAGTTTTTCCTCAGATATACAAAGGTTGTTGTTTACAGAGGATACCTTTTTTTGGAGCCCAATAAAGAGAAGGATGAAGCTCACACACAAACACACACACTGATGTTTTTCTTATGCTTATGTTTATTTGATTACACTTGAAACATTTATTAAAATAAAATGGACTATTTTGATAAGATAAACTATCTTTCTTGTGACATTTTTGTTATGAAAAATTTTATTATTACTTAATAGACAATGGTATGAAGTTATTAAATATGGAGACACATGGAGATAAAACTAGGAATAAAAAGTAATGGAGATATGGATTAACTCTCTTTAATTCATTTATGTAAGGAGTACAAACAAGTCATTAGAAAAACATATTTAGGTAATCAAATTGCTAGAAATGAGAGAAAGTCTTTCTCTTTTCATCTTATAGATGGTAGGTGTTGACTTTGATCACTTTTACTACCTTGAAATTACCATCTCATTTAGGAGTCAATTTCTTCCTTTTGTTTTTATATCATAATGATTTGGGCTAATGAAGTGGATTGTAAGGAGGCCATTATGGCTAGGTTTTGTAACGGGTTAATTTGCAAGGTTGCGAATGTTATGAATTTGCAACACGATGTAGCACTACCACCATTCATTCTGAACACTTTTTTGTTTTTTTGTCTTAAAAGCTTAATTCGATGAGAGATGGGGCTACCCAAGTTCAAGCTACTATAAGAGGGGATTTTAAGACTTCTAAAAAGAAGAAGTACACACTTGCGAATGGTAAAAGTAAAGTTGACACTTCTACTTCTCGTAGTCATGACATTAAATGTTATCATTATTTGAGTTTTTGTCATATTGTCCATACAAGCCATAGTTATAAGAGCTCATGATGAGATTGATTATAAAGAGAAGGATAATGTTAAGATAAAGATGCCATTATTAGTGGATGCTAGTGATAAGTGTATTAAATATCTTATTGAGAGGGAGGTGTTTAGAGTGAAATGAGCATTTAATATGAATGTAAAGATGAGATGCTTGGAAAAGCAAGAGGAAAACATCTTCCATATGAGGTGTTATATGTAGAATAAGGTATGAAGCTTGATCATTGACAATGATCATTACACTAATATAATTAGTATAGATTTGATGGATAAATTGAATTTGCAAACTACTAAACATCTTGTTCCTTATAAATTGCGATGATTACCTTATTGTGAAAAGGTTAAGGTGCATATACAGGTTCTTAGATCTTTTTCCATTGGAAAATGCTGTGATGAAGTGTTATATGATGTAGTTTTTATGTATGTTAGTCACTTATTATTGGGTAGGCCTTGACAATGTGATCAAAAAACTATACATAATGGATTTCAGAACAAATTTTGGTTTGTGAAGGATGAGAAATCTATAGTTCCTATTTCTTTATATCCTAAGCAAGTTTATAAGGATAAGTTGAAACTTAGAGAAGATAAAACGGCTGGAAAAGAGAGTTTATATATGAAAGAGATGATTATTTAGAACATATTCTTTGTTGATAGGGTTTTACAGGGTTTTAATGATTACATATTATTTCAGCCTCGTAATAATGATATGTTTTGATAAGTTGGCGCGAAACAAATATAATCATATCAAATTTAGCCAAACTAATATTTTTGGTGTGTAATTTTTTTTTTAATCTAAGAAGAATAATAATAATGAAAATAAACAAGAAATCATGTAGGAAAAAAAAATATGACTAAAACTGACCCTTAAGATTTTGACCAAAAACAAAAATGCAAGGACGAAGACAAAAGTGATGCTAAGAAAAACATAAAAACAAAAACATAAGAAATAAGGGAAATAACCTGATTCTGGAGCTTAGCTCTGATATTAAATTATATAAACCTCTTGATCACGTGGTCAAGCAACCCCCAACAAAGATGATACTTTTCTAAGAAAGTTAAAAATAAGGTTTGAGAACATTGACCAAAGTTAACCTATAACTAAGAACTAGAGGTATTGAAGTTTATGAATTAATGCCACAAGGTCAGATATATTTTAATAAGTCTGATTTTCTTTTGTTACAACAAAGAACATGTTTACTTTAAACAAAACACAAATTTATTTTATAAATTCATATTTGCTGAAAATTTCAGCTTACAAAACCTTATATAATAGTTCAACTAGTAATCATAATAGACCCAAAACTTAAGGGATAATATTTATCTATTTATAATAAATCCAAAGTATGTTAACTAAGCCCAAACATAAAGAAAAATAATAAAAATACCTAATATGACACAAACTAAATTTGTTGCACCAATTAACTAAAATAACCTAACATGAATATTTTTTCTTTAAATAATGTCATAAACAAAATTCTCATCCTAGAAACACTAAAGTTTTTTATTTCCTCATTTAGATATCTAAGATAAATTAGGGAATTAATTGCTGAAGTTGCCTCTTCTTTAGTTTCCTTGTTTGTCTAGGATAATTAATTGTAGCATTAAAAAATCCTTTCAAAATATGAAAACTCTTGTTGCCTTCCTTTAACCTTCGTTGTAGGATTAGAAAACTTACTAAGATAAGCTAACTAATTTATCATTAAATACCACCGACTTTTCTTCTCTTATATAGCTAGGATGAATAAAGAATTTTTATAAGAAAAAGATTTTAAAATATTAATAAATCCTTACCACACTTAAAAATTATGTTACAGTCCATTAAAGATCCTTGTAGAACTAAGAAATTTTCAAAACAAGCTGTCACATCATTGTTGAAAAAGGATCATTATTAAATAGGAAGTCTACAAGTCAAAAAGAAGTAAATAACAAAACTTGTACAGTTTATTCTAACCTATATTGCAAGGCTTTCCTTAATTTTGATTGACATGAAATTTTATCCCAACATAAAACTATATGCCAAGAAACTCTGGGTAAATTTTCAGTCTAATTCAAGAGTATAATTAAGAATTATTAATATTGTTATAAAACTAGATATTAGACATAATTACGTTAGAATCCAAATTTTCTTGTACAACCCTTTTTTGGATTGTATCACAAGGCCTATAAGACATTAGGATGTGCATTGCACCTAGCTATTAGACCCGAATCCATTTTCAGAAAGCCTCTAAGGCATAAACCATCATTAAAATGAGCTTTGAGACAACAAAAAGATATTTAAAAAATATTAATAAATTCTGGTTCATCATCTTTAAATGATTAAACTTTAAAGGAAAAAACATATGAAATCTCAGGAAGATTTACTTTGGATTATGATCGACATACAATTGATTGATTATTTTCACTTTCAATAATTAATCATGACCACTAATTAATGATGCACATTTTCAATCGATAGTCCAACCTTGAAGGGTTAGTTACAAATTCTATTATAAGGGTCTAATTTATACAAAATGAATAATACTATATAATAAATAGTTTAATGGAAAGAGAAGAAAGATGAATCTCTCTCTTTTTCAAGAAAAAGATGAAAGTAAGGGATTCTTTTATATATTATTTTGTATTTTTTTCTTTATATTCAATTAATTAAATGTATTTTTGGATAAGCTTGTGTGTCAATCATTATTAAATTCTTTTCTTGAAATATTTTGAAAGCACATCTCACCTTATTAATGCATTTAAGGGTATAAATTCTTATAATTATTAATCTTAAAATTGAATTCAAGAAATTAAAAAAGAGAGCAAACTTTTTTTTATCACTTAGCATATCTTTTAATGTCATATACTGGGGTTTTACCAAAATAAGAACTAAGAATGAAAGAAATTGTTAAAAAATTTAAATTTAAATTTATTTATTACTATTAATATATTTAGGTTTTTAAACTTTAGATTTAATACAGTGGCTAACACATATGAGTTAGGTTTGTCTATTCTAAAATTTTGATTTATTTAAAGTTTGAGGTGCAAATACTACTCATAAAGAGTGTTTGGTTTTATATTTTCAAGCTGTTTTTTAAAGTATTTTCCACTTAAACAAATTAAATTAATGTTTTTAGGTTATTTTTGATGGTTTTAATATGTTGGTGTTAAAAGAATTTTAAAAAAATTATTTTAATATATTCTTAATTGAAAAACACTCTATAAAAACATTATTCATGGTATTGCCAAACACATCTAAACTCTATTTGAAAAGCAAGTTATTTGCGTACATCAACATCGAATGCAATATATTAAACAAATATGTGTCTTTTATATCCTTTCATCTTCCATGTAATCAATAAACTAATATTTTAAAGATGTACTAAATTAAAAATAAGTACTTATTAGTTTACTTTTCATGCTATATTACAAGTTTAACTAAAAAAAATTTAACATAAAAAAATTAAAGTAATGGAAATTTTTTCAATATTATTATAAAATACGATCCAACAAGTCAAACTTAAAACTATTAATTCGAATATCTTATAAGTCTGAGTTTATAATTAAATCATGTGAAAATTAGTTTGAGTAATTCCATCGACTTAGTGGGTTTTAAGACAAAAAAATCAAAGTGAAAAATAAAAACTAGACACTTGGGTATAAAAACAAACTATTAAAAAAAGGTTTAAATTTAAAATAATAATTAAAGCTTGCTTTTTTAAAAAAACAAAACCTTGAGAATATGACATATTAAATTGATTTTGACTAATCTAGATTAATTCGCTAAATTTATAATAAATAAATATTAATTTAAAAATATCTGAAAATATTAATTTAAAATAAAAAATATATTTTTAAATTTTAAGTAATTTTAAAACATGAATAAGAAAAGTTCAAAAACATCAACCTTGGACTTGGCTAAGGTAACATGTAAATCCTGGACAAAGTATGTCGTTTTAACAACGCAAAAGAGGTAAATTCAGGCCATGTTTGTTTCCCGGAAAACAGTTTCTGGGAAACCACTTTCCAAACTTTCCTGTATTTGTTTGTCATTAGGAAAGTTGGTCAACGGAAAACAGTTTCCGGTCAACAAAAAACACTTTACAGTTAATAGAAAACACTTTTTGGTAAATTTGATTTTCATTCTTTTGATTGTTATTTATTTTATTTGAAATACTTTATGAAATGTTAATTATTATTATTTTAATTTCTTCATCTTTTTTTTTTAGATTTGATCTTTATTATTTTGATTATTATTTATTTTATTTGAGATAATTTATGAAAAATTTTTTCAATTTCATTATTATTCAACTTTTTAATTTGTAAGATTTATTCCTTATTATTTTAATAAACTTGAGAAAAATAAAATATTAATAAATTATTTTCCAGTTCATTTTCCATAACATAACCAAACTTTGGAAAGTGTTTTCCAGTTCATTTTTCATAACACTATCAAATATCGAAAAATACTTTATTTTTCAGGAATTTATTTTCCTTAAAATTCATTTTTCTAAAATTCACTTTTTTTTAAATTTATTTTCCAAAAAAAAACAACTTTCCTGCAAACGCAAACAAACAGGGTCTCAATTGCAAATTAATTTATCAATATGTGGGCAGTTGGAGTTTTTCCTTATAAAGAAATAAAAACCATTAATTTTCAAAATTAACAAGTTGCATTTCAATGATACGACAGATCATATTGCCATTAACAACAATAAAAAAATAGCAGGCAATCAAGACCTTGTCTAATAAAAAATAGTTTAAACAACTATCATTTTATATATATAAAAATACCGTTCCTAGTAATTTTTTTCTTTTTTCATTGGCCTGTGAAATGGGAAGATTGCCATGCAAGAAGAATGCATCCATAAATGGAGAGCAGAAATAGTGGGACCAGAAGAATCTACCGAATTGGATTCACTTCTCACTCTACGTCTACATTCAATCATTCATCATGGAGTTGGCGACCAATCCAATCCAATTCATGGGCAGAGGCAGAGCGGGCAACAGGCAATCAAGACCTTGTCTAATCGTTGCTTCTTGAATCCTATAATTTACTATTCTTAAAGGAAACAAACACTTGACAGGGCTTTTTTCATTTTCTTTGGTCAAACACTCTTGTCCGTAAAACAACTCCTCCTCCCACATTTCCTTTGGGTCTTCAGGATCTGCTGCTTCCCTTCTTTAAACAAAAAAGATCATAGATTCCATAAAACTTAATTATTTTGACAGGGAGGAAATGCTGGCAGCATTTGCCTAGATTTTAGTATTTGTTCATAATAAAATTTACCAACTTTTTGGAGGATTTTTTAAATTTTTTATTGGAAGTCTGAAACATACCCAGTTGGTAAATTATTATTCACAGAAGAAGTTGTTGTTTTCGTAAGGGGGAAGTTGAGAAACTTGATGGGTTTTCTTGTTGGTTCACAAAACGGTGTGAGGGGTGGTGGTTGTTTTAGGAGTTTGATAAGGAGAAAACAAGTTGATTCTGTTCATTTTAAACCACATGGTCATCATCAATTAGCCAAGGAGTTGTCTGTTCCACACCTTACTGCTATTGGTATCTTCTTCTTCTTTTTCTTCTTTTTTTGGTTAATAATTATTCTTTTTGACCAAAGAATTTCATATGCGGTTTGTTTGTTGGTCTTTTTGGATCATGGGTTTTGGTTGTCTTGTGCTTCTTCATTAATTTTTCTTTGCTACTTTGCTTGATGAGTTGATGCTGATTGTGTTAACTGGTTTCTGGTCTTGGCCTTTTGCTTTGGTCAGGAATTTAAGCTCTCTTCCCCCTTTTTTTATTGGATATGTCAGTCAGTTCCTTGTTGTCCTAACCAAATAATATTTTCTTTGTATAACTTTTTTTTAAAAATTAAAATTTAACTTCTGTTAAAACATAAGCCAAAATGTTTGGTCCTGCCAAGCACAATCTTGATGCCAATCCCAAAAGTTGAAAATATTTTATCGTTTATGTAAGTTTCAGTATTTACTGTGTTAGTTTTCTAAGTTTCGAATGGTGGTTCATGTGCTATAGCTTGCCTTCTATCTATGATTTGCTGACTTATGAACTCCAATCAGGTGTTGGCTCAACTATCGGAGCTGGAATTTATATTCTTGTTGGAACAGTGGCTAGGGAGCATTCTGGACCTGCTCTATTTATATCCTTTCTGGTAGCTGGAATTGCTGCTGCTCTTTCAGCATTTTGCTATGCAGAACTTGCAAGTCGTTGTCCATCTGCCGGCAGTGCATATCATTATTCCTACATATGTGTTGGAGAAGGGTAAGTATTAGTTGTTTCTTCTACGAGAGCATATTTGCTTCTGTGGCAGTCTCTCAAAGATTTGGTTCCTGGTCTGTATTGTGTTATCTCTTTATTCAAAGGTTATAAATAAGTTGATGCTTTGCTTAGTTTTTCAATTACCTTTGCAACATTTTGATGGGGGATTTGGTTGACCATATCTTGGTTCCATGATGCAATAAACTTTCAGCTGACTTCTTGCTGTTGCTGATATAGTTTCTGATTTATATAATAGTATCCTCGGGCATTGTGTTCTGGTTGTTCTTTGTTTGTATTTATGTTTTATTTCTGGACTGAATATTGCATTTTCTAGAACCTGCAATGCCCTATGCTCAGTGATTTCTGCATTTTTAATTTGCAGTGTTGCTTGGTTGATTGGCTGGGCTTTAATATTGGAATACACAATAGGTGGTTCAGCGGTTGCTCGTGGCATATCCCCAAACCTAGTTCAGTGACTTTCTGTTACCTGATCTTCAATTTACTAAGATTTCGATTCTTTTAATTCTATGGGTTTAATTATTTCAATCTTATTGTTTTGAGTATAATTAGTTTACATTGTTCTCTTTGTAGATGGAAAAGGTTCACAATTTCTTGTTTTCACGCATTGTGATCTTGATGCATGGTGGCTAATTGCATCCCTGTTGTTGATTTAGAATTTTGGAAAGAACACAAAATTAGTAGCATTGCCAATTCTTTCATTTGTATGATATATGAAAGAACATGCTAGTAATTTTTCTCAGATGATCAAGCTATAGTGACAACATGTCAGTCCTTTTGTGGATTCTAGCTTCAATGTAATTGAATAGTTTACTAAAATGCTTGAGCTTTTTGATAATTACCATTTACATTTGGAACTTGAAGAGTCATTTGGGGCATCCTTGTTTCCTTCACAAGAATTCCTAATATATTAATGTTCTTCCATGTTTACCACTGCAAATTAAATGTCTACGATGCTTCCAGTTATTAGTCCAAGTGGTAAGGAGGTAGTATGCTTTAGACTAGATCCTTGGTTTCAACCAAAAATAAATAAATAAATCTAGGAAAGGAATTGCTGATGCTCTTTAATTTGATTAGTTGACTGACAAGTTGGTAAATAATTGGTATTTTTTTATGAGAAAGTCTTATTTTTTTCTCTCTGATCTATCTAGGCTTTTTTTTTTTTTTTTTTTTTATGGAGGATGCTTGTGCTTTCTTTTATTATTTTTTACCTTCATCTATTTTTGAATTATTGTTTATTTTTCTTACATATTTGTTTTATGATTATAGGCATTGTTCTTTGGAGGTCGGGACAGTCTACCATTTTTTCTGGCTCGTCAACATATACCCGGGCTTGATGTTGTGGTTGACCCTTGTGCTGCTGTTCTGGTATTGGTTGTCACTGGGCTCTTGTGCGTGGGAATAAAGGAGGTCCCTACCATAACTCTGTCATGTTCTTTTTTTTTCTCTTTTGTCATGCAATTATACTTGGGTAACCTCTAGTAACATCATTGCGCAGAGTATTCTGGCACAAGCTGTAGTAACCTCCATAAATGTGTGTGCCATGTTATTCATCATAATAGCTGGTAGTTATCTTGGCTTCAAGACTGGATGGGCTGGATATGAACTTCCTGCTGGGTAATAGACATCCCAGATTGTAGATTCAATTTTGAAACATTATCTATAAAAAGTTCATAACTGATGATGTTTCTGAACACATAGGTACTTTCCTTTTGGGGTGGATGGGATGCTTGCAGGGTCTGCAACTGTCTTTTTTGCGTACATTGGTTTTGATTCAGTTGCCAGCACTGCTGAGGAGGTATGCATCTCCCTTTCTTTGGTTAATCCTTCCCTATTCTTTCCTACAGTAGTTATTTTTATGTGTGCAGTCTTCGTTTCATAGGAACACAGTGACTTCAGGGAATCTTATTTTGTGTCTGCATATTTTCTAACAGGTTAAAAATCCTCAGCGAGATTTACCTCTAGGCATTGGTCTCGCATTGTCTATTTGTTGTTGTTTGTATATGCTGGTCTCTGTTGTCATTGTTGGTCTGGTACCTTATTATGCTATGGATCCCGATACCCCTATTTCCTCTGCATTCGCTGCATATGGGATGCAATGGGCAGCGTAAGTTTGTTTCCTTCGGTCAAATGCGTGGCACATTATTGTTTTCTCCTAAATTATATAGGAAGTAATTGAACCATATTGGTTTACAAGTCCTTTTGTTGCTTGTGTGTGCAGGTACTTAGTAGCTGCCGGAGCAGTTATGGCGCTCTGCTCAACATTGATGGGCTCAATACTTCCTCAGGTAATTAAACAGAATCTTCAAGGTGCTAGTATACCATATTTTTCTGACTTGTTACTCCTGGATGCAATCTGTTATATGATGAATATTGGCCATGCACCTCATGACTGCCCACATACACTATAACTTTTAGTTCAAGTACAAATTGTATTTTGATTTATTTCATAAACATGGTTGATCCTTCAAAACTTGTGTTGTATTAGTTTGTATTTTCTGACATTCCAGTAATTTATCAGTAGGCTCCACACTTTCTTTTCCTTCTATCATGATTCTCTTTCTTTTTTTGATAAAAGAAGAGAGTTTTATTAGAAAGAATGAATTGTACACAACAACATTGAGAGGAAGTCATCCTCTGGGAAAGTGAAATATACACAGTAATCTAGATCAAAATAATAAAGCACTCCAATCCATTTTAACATCAGCTCTGGAAATGCCCCTAAAAGCTCCTGCCATGTGACACCACAAAGAAGCCAGGAAGAGTATCCTATCCCACACTAACTGCTTCAATGTGAAATGATGATTGAAAATCCTGCCTTGCCCTCCTTCCAAATGCACCAAAAACTGCACTAAAGGCATATCTCCATAGTTCTTAAAATCTCTCCCCCACCCTTGACCACGAAAGAAATCAGCAACAGTTGTTAAACCATCCTCATAATTTCAACAGTAAAAAATGCAAACAATGTTTGCTGCAGATATCAAGCTGAAGGGCAATGCAGAAAGAGATTGACTTTGATATTCTCTATCATGATGGAACATAACACAAATTTTAGAAGACCTTGTGATACCTAATATACAACAAGTCATTGGTGTTAATCTCATTGAGCGCCATTGTCAAGATGAAAAGCTTGTTGCAATAGGTTCATAAAGGGATTCTTGAATAAGTAAACCATGTGTGTAATAAACTTTTGGACAGCTACTATATGGCTGGTTAATGCTAGAATGTGTTATTTTGGAGAGGCAATAACTCAGCTTAAATTTTCTCTAATTGGTGGTTATCTTGTACATCTGCCATAGTGGGAAGGAATGCTTAATCTGTTTCTTTCGTCTCTTACTTTAGAAGATCCGCCTAATGTTAACTGAACTCTTCTGTTTGTTTGTGAGTTTTTTTTTTTTTCCTTGGTGAATTTTATTGACCTTGTCTTTATCTCTAATTGATTGATTCACACATAGATTTTTCTGTCTCAGCCTCGAATTTTAATGGCAATGGCTAGAGATGGATTGCTGCCATCATTCTTTTCAGATATTAATAAAAGGAGCCAAGTTCCTGTTAAGAGCACATTGGTGACTGGCTTAGGTTCTGCAGTACTGGCATTTTTTATGGATGTTTCACAATTAGCCGGGATGGTAAGTGAAATTTGAAAGTAAATGTGCAATATATTACTGTTGTCGCTGATGAGGCCTGTTTGTGTTGGGCTTGGACCCATTCACTTCAAGTTTAAGTAGGAAAGGTGATGGAACGGGAAATGGCTGAGTAGTCTCTCCCTCTCCTATTTCCTACCTGCCATGAATAATAGTTTCCTGCGCCATCAGTTCCTGAAGGAGGAAATAGGAGATTTCCGGCTTCCATCTTCATGTGTGAATGAGGGTCGTTACTGCAAATAGTTCTTTACTTTGGTAAATGAACAAATAAGTTGTCTTTCTGTAAATGTTAAACCAAAGTTTTTCCCTGCCCCTGACCTGCCCCTTTGTTTTAAGATTTTTACCTGTTTCTATTATCCAACTTATGCAACACATTCAAATCAAAATCAAAAGAAAATAAATGAGTGCTTCATTCTCTGGCAAGCTCATGTACATAAAAAATTCAAGAGACTGCTGCTCTATATACTATGCATGCATGTTTATTTCTATGTACATATACATGCATAAATGTCCCACCTACACTAAGCAACAGTGACCTCCCCATGAAATCCACTAATATGAAAAAGTTAAAACCCAAAGAAAGGGAGAAAATTCACATCTTCGGTGCTAATTTCAAGATGGATGTCACATTTCTTGAGGTATTGTCTGACCACATTTTTTATGTTCAAATTATGAGTACCTAAACTATGGATTGTGGCATGAGAGTGGCATGCAATAACATAATGGTATATGAATAATGACTATGGGAAACCTCTACACTATCAAATAATTTTTTCTTTCTGTAATGTCAATTCTGAATAATGTCATTTTGTGCAGGTCAGTGTGGGAACTCTTCTGGCATTCACTATGGTAGCAATTTCTGTATTGATACTGAGATATGTACCACCAAATGAGGTGCCTTTTCCATCTTCACTTCAGGAGATTATTGATTCTGTGTCATTACGGTACAGTACAGGTAGCCCAAATGTCACCAAGGAAAAGTCTGGTTTTTATGCCGGTACCTCTATGGATAGCAATTTGCCTTTATTAGGCAAAGCAACAGCAATTGAATATCCAATAATTGTAAAACAAGAGGCGCAAGGCAATTGTAAGTTCATTGCACCTATCACGTTTTACTTTTCTAGGCATGCATATGAATATTACTTACAAGGATCTGTAAATAATCTAAACATCTCTCATCATCTCCGATCACCTGCCCATTTATATGGCATGTGTTTCAGAATTCCTGATTGGCATACGTAAAAGATATATTGCTTAAATTACAGTGCTTTGAAATGTTTACAGATGGTATTCATCTATAGATTTTAATCTAAAGATGTTAGACCTGACTCACAGTACTTTAACCTAGTGTAGCACCTGAGCTGAATTTATTGCGCAACTTTGACTTTCTTCTGATGGTTTGTAACTCTGATTCTCGTTTATTTGTAATTTGTTTCAGTTGTTATAAATGAAGGGAGTAGGCGAAAAATTGCTGGCTGGACCATAACAGCCACATGTGTTGGGGCATTTCTCCTTGCTTATGCAGCTTCAGACTTGAATCTTCCTAGGTGGGTCAATATTGATCGTAACAGTAATTTCCAGTTACAAACATGCATTTCCCAATGCTTTTGGACAAGACATGAACTTTTTTCTGCTTTTCTTTCAATGCTATTATTTGATTGGATTGTTCTTCCATCAGACTTCTTCGTTTTATAGTGTGTGGAATTGGTCTTGCACTTCTCCTTTTTGGTCTGATTGTGCTGACCTGTATAGAACAAGATGATGAGAGGCACAACTTTGGGCATTCAGGAGGTATGTGGCTGTTTGCTCTTATACCCTGTGCAGTTTCTTATTTTCATAAGGTCAGTATAGTTACTACGTGCACATAATTTTGATGGAAATGTCATAATATGTCAAGTGCATGCATTTAGCATGCTATACATATAGGATAACTTGGATGTCTGACCACGGGCGTTTATGTTACAGAATAAAAAAGAAAATGCTCAACTATAGTAATGCCCTACCACAGGTAGGAATTAATTTGTGTCGTGTTCCCAAATAAAGGAGTTCTCATGTAGGTTTACTCCTCACTTGAATCACTCTGGAGGAAAGGGTATTTTCAACAGTCTAGCCACAATACTTGCTCGTAACATGTGGACATTCAAGTAAATCCAGCAGTTAAGCTACAATTATCTGTAGCATCCTGAGATAGTTCCTAGATGGGACACCACAAGGTTTCCATTGGCTTTCATATCTGCACACATGAGGAGTGTTCTGTACGTGCATGCTCATCTTCCAATCGAGTCTTATCTCATACCACTGCATTTTATTAGTGCATTAAATTCTAATCATTACTCGATTCGGTAGGTTTTGTATTACCAGGCATTCATTTGCAGTGTAAACACACACAAGTATATGTACCATATAGCTGGTTATGTTGGTATTACATTATTAAGAATTCGTTTGATTAAAGTTTGGTGAACCAAGAAAAAATATATATCTTTTCAGGTTTTATCTGCCCATTTGTTCCACTCCTTCCTATTGTCTGCTTTCTGGTCAACATCTACCTTTTGATTAATCTTGGGTGAGTGAAAATCAATCAAGCTGCAGTTACTATGCGATTACCATTCAGAGAATTAGTATTTTGCCTATTTATTGAACATTTATTGGTGTATTTATCCAACAATCCTCTTGTATGATTTGTTCATCCTGTGGATCTTCATTTCTCTTTCTCAACATGTCATATAACATGCTTCCTCTCTCTCGCTGACCTTTCAGCGCTGCCACTTGGACCCGTGTCTCTGTATGGCTTATAGTTGGAGTGCTTGTATATACGTTCTATGGGCGGACACACAGCTCACTGCTGGATGCTGTCTATGTGCCTGCAACTCACGCAGATGAAATTTATCGCAGCTCTGGAGAAAGTTCAGCATAGAATAATGCATTTCCAGTTTGCAGCATCCATGATGCAATCCCATGCGGTTCTTACAACAGAATCTCTTTGTTGTATGATTATAATAATTTATAATATTATTTCCCTCCTTCCCCGTTTGTTATTTGTTTTATTATAAGTTATAATATTAGTGATGGCTTAAATCTGTCTTATGTAGTATATAATATATACATAGGTGGGTGGTTTGGGGACTTGCTCAAAACAATGTAAATATTCTGATTCAAGAAGATCCTTTCTTTTATAGAATTTACAATGATTCCTTCCCTATCTCTCTCTCTCTACATACACACACGAAACACATCTGCGGTGTGTGTGCCAGGACCTGGATTTCCTTTGCACTTGCCTTGATGCAAACCATTCCATTTATGTGGGGTTTTTTTCGATGATAAGCTTAAATTGATAATCTCATGTTTAATCACAGTTCCTGTGTAATTCTCTCTATCATTGCCTCCTAGCCTGGTGGAACTTTGCAAACAAATGCGTGTTGCAGAACTCTCGGCCCACGTAATAGCCAGATCCACTTCTCAGCTAATCTTGAAATGAGTCCCAGAGATTGTGTACTTGTGCTATGCTGTGTAGAATCATTTTAACTTAAAAATTTAATGTATACTCGCAGAAACATTTTTAAAATATTTAAAGAAATATTGGATGATATATATATATATATATATATTAAATAATGAAATAATAATATATTATATCAATTTAATTCAATTATGGTTAATAAGTGAAATGTGTTATTTGAGATATAAAACCGTAATATAACCAATAGAACCTATATAAAAATAAATTAGAAAGCTAAATAAACTAAAAAGTACAATATTGTAAGCCGGACCAGATGCCTTTTAATATAAAAGGGTAAAAGTTCAAGTGATACTATAATTTCTTAAAAAGAAAAAACAACTTAAGAATTGGTTTATTGAGTTGACCATGTTTAATAAGTTTGATTAATTTAATAATATGAAAAATCAAACAAACTCAAAAAAATCTTCAAAATTTATATTAATATTAAAAAATCAAAATCTTTTAAATCTTAAACTTGGGCTCTATAAAAAAGCTCAATTCTCACATGTCAACAATTGTTTTTTAATTGTTATTGATATTAATTAGAAGATCAAATTGCCTCTAAAACCAAATGAATATAACATAAAAAAACCAATATAAGATTACAAATAAACTCTTGAAGTTAAGCTTTGAGAATTTTGATTTTAAGGACAATATAGTAATTACACCATGTTTTGAAAAAAAGAAAGAAACCTAGACCCAAGTTAAATGTTGTTTTGTTTATAAAAGTATTCTAGTAATTTAACTATACAAAAAAGTTGTAAAAAAAAAAACAGTAACCTTAATTAATTAAAAAGTATCTAATTAATATTATTTGACACGGGCGAATATGTAACAATTCTAATTTTTAGCATGTAAAATTCCATGTTTATTCCATAGATTAACCAAAAACCAAGGTATTTCTTCTTCTTCTTTTTTTTTTTTTTTTTTCTGATGGGTCGTAAGCTACATATAATCTAACCAAATTCCTATTGAAATTTTGTTAGTGTTTTCTTTATATTAAAACCATCTCAAGTTATTGACACATTTCTATATACATCTCAAAACAATATAATAATCATGGTTGAATTATCCTGGGCCTTTCATCAAACTTGTTCACAACCACATCAAACAACAAATTCCATAATGCATGAATATAGAATACTTTATGTGAAAATTAACCATGATACACACACATACACAAGCACACATCATTACATTTATATTTGACTCACTAAGATAATTTAATGCATTACAAGTTATTAGTTTCGTAAACATCTATTTTATTCTTAGTTAAATAATTCAAAAGAAAGTTATCAATATTCAAATACATATCAAAATTTATCTACAAATTACGTAATTAAATCTAATTCAAAAGAGAAATAATGATAGAAATATACTAATCCGCTCTAGGATTAGACATATCTTTCAACATTTTATAATTTATACAATTCATTAGAAGATGACAAAAATTTAATAATTAATCTCATACTTTTCTAATTTATGTATGAATTCATTCCTTTAAACAATTTCAATTCATTTTCATATTCTAATTTATACACACCATTTTAGATTTGTATTTTATTACCCTTAGTGATTCTAAACTTACTAAAAATGATTCTAAACTTACTAAAAATCAAACAAGTCATGGGTAGTAACATCTTCCAAGAAGTAATTTAAGTAATATTATCTCAGCATTTTAATCATAGTTATCATTAGCCTTATCAAAGTCAATTAATTTAAACATTTAATTCTGATAATCCAAACATAGATGCCACTAGCCCCATTAAGGTTGGCTAGTCTAAACATTCAATCCTAATCATCTAAACATGGGTGTCACTAGTCTGTCAAAGTCGGCTAGTTTAAACATTCAATCTCAATCATCCAAACATGGATGCTATTAGCTCCATCAAGGTCGGTTAGTCTAAATGTACCATTTCCATATTGATATTTATATCACATAAATTAACAACAATTACTCTAATGATATAATGATTCAAAATTCTGAAGAAAAAACAAATGTATGGTGAAGGTGAAAAACACCTAACTAGGGCTTGAATTTATGAGGAAGTCCCCTGCTATTAAGCTGAACCCGCTACCTCTCTAATACCATTTGACACATAATATCATGTACCATTCAATCTTTAATTAATCATGAATTTAACTTTATACTCAATGATTCCATACTTTAATATAACATGATTTTCACACAACATCATGACATTTTGAACTAATTATAGTCTCTCTTCTCGTCCCATAGCGTATTTTAGTTTAATTTTACTCACATTTAAGTCTCATTTACACATAGTTCAAGTTAAATATTTTATTCTTATAACCTCTATCATTAAAGTCTTTCACCCTAAACAATTTTTAGATAATTTTTAGGAATTTGCTACTCTAGCCATTTTTAATTTAATCATTATGAACGCTACTCACCATTTTGACTATTCCTAAAGTTTTAGAATTCAAATTTGGGTATGACTTATCTCGATGAAAAACTAAAACATAGATATAAAACTTTACTAATGAATTAAAATATGATTTTGTTACTAACACACCTAAAATCATCTACTATCATAATGCATAAAAATTTTCAATATGGTTCCAATTTCACCTCTCCTTCAGTTTTTAACATATATTTGGAGTTTTCTAACTCCAAATTATGCAAGGTCAGTTTAGTTGGAAAGCTAACATCTATAGATGTAACTTTTATCAAGAAATTTATTCTAAATTTTATTATTTTCAAACCTTAATTTCCCTTGAAAATTAGATGATAAAATTATCCAGTTCTCATCTATAAATTTTACAAACAACTAAGCATTTCTATTTGTTTTCTTATAATTCAAACAAGAATGGCCTCTTCAACTATGTAATATTATCACTAATTTCAACCTTCTAAGAACTAATCAATTCAGCTCATATTTTATTTAAAATAATCAAAATTATTTCAAGCAAAACATACACATTACAACAATTCATATATATACTACATTTCATAACCATTGTTGTAACCCAATTTTGGATTCACTAAGATTTTCTCCAATGCTATTTTATTTTATTATTCATAAAAAATAAAAAAATAAAATAAAAAGTTTAAAATATATTTTCTCGAGTCAATCACATCTTTCGATCAAAATCGAGTCCATTGAGGCAATACGAGTTAAACCATGTCGACAGGGATAAAAAATGAGATTCTGGCCATTTCGGGTCAAAACCGTCATTTTCGGTCAAAACCGAGTCCACTGGTTCAATACGGGTTAAACCATGTCGACTAGGATAAAAAATGAGTTTCGGGCCATTTCGAATCAAAACCGTTATTTTTGGTCAAAACCGAGTTCACCAGGTCAATATGGGTCCCACCATGTTGACCGGGATAAAAAATGAGTTTTAGGCTATTTTTGGTCAAAACTGTTATTTTTGGTTAAAAAAACCCGGTCCATCGAGTTGATACACATATAAAGATTTTTTTGGTAATTAAAATTGATTTTTAGCGGATGAAAAGCTTTTTCTAATACTGATTTGAGTTTTAAATTTTACCCCTATAAATATATATTATTATTATATATAATAAAATAAAATAAAAACAATACAATTTTGTCATAGTAGGCGGATGATTTTTGCCGATGGTAGGCGGTGCAGCTATACATTGAAAATTTTGCAGAACCCGTGATTTTATGTTCCGTCTTTATTGCTATAAATAGCCAATGAAACTAAGCTAGAAAAGAGAGAAAAAGAAAAGAAAAGAAAAGAGAGAGATCATTTGACACTGCTTATGTTATTTTCTACTTTTCCTTCGCGCGAGTAAGACATTGATTTTTTTAAAAAACAATTTAAAAAATACCAAAAATATCCTAACCGTTAGATCTAATAGTGTTTAAATCTGGGCTTTTAATTTTTTAGGATACAATAGGCTTTACCACACCGAATTAAAACCCAAATCCATTTTAGCCTTTTAAATAATCTTGTTGTGCCACGTCATCAGGTATACCAAACACTCGGTACACTGTGCCACACCGAAACAAAGCTCAGCCCATCCGGACCGTCCAATCAACTTGTAGATCAAGCCGATCACAACCGCACGATCAGTTCATCCACGATCCAATGGTTCATAGCCTTCGGACGCACCAGTGCACCATGCTCGCATTCACACCGTACCAAAATCTCGGAGCCTCTCTCTCCTCTCGCCGGTGATTTTTCACACCGTACCAAAATCTCGGAGCCTCTCCCTCCTCTCGCCGGTGATTTCTCTCTCTCATCGGATCTTCCATTTCCAACCGTTTTAAGCCACTAATCCAGCACAGAAAGCTGCATCGTCCTCTCTGAAGCAAAACCCCGGCCGTTTTACATGTTTGCATCGCTGAATCTGGCCGGAAAAGGGCCGCAACTGTCATCGACCAACCAAAGTTGATCGGACGGTCAGGATTGAATGGCCTACGATCTGGTGTGGCGCGGTGGACTGAGTGCTCGGTATACCGGATGACGTGGCGCAACGAGATCGAAGGGCAGATTATTTGAGCGGCTGAGATTGATTTGGAGTTTAATCTGGTGTGGTAAAGCCTATTGTATCCTAAGAAATCAAAGGCTCAGATCTAAATACTATTAGATCTAACGGGTGGGATATTTTTTATATTTTTTTATTTATTAAAAAAAAATTTAATATGTGCAGAAAAATATAAGAAAAATGAATAGTATTCAAACAGTAATTACGTGAGAATTGAGAATCAGAAGCCTTTGAAAAATAAATAGTACCCAAACAGTAACCCGAATAGTAATACAGAATTTGAGAATCGAGAATCAGAATGAATTTTTTTAATCTTTTTTCTCTTGCTGTCTTGAATTGATTGGCTATTTATAGCCAATCAATTCACACAACAATTCACGGATGATGAATTGTTAGCAATTCACCT
>NW_011499899.1:117094-146923 GCF_000495115.2 Populus euphratica | reverse complement strand
TATGTTATTATAAAACATGCTTTAGTTAAGGAGTTATTGATACTTCAAGTGCAAAATAATGATATAAAACCATGATAAAAATACACTTTTAAGTACTAATCACCACCATCATTAGAATCCTCTTCCTCAGATTTACCAGAATCAACCATCTTTTGGCCGGAATCTCACCGGAAAATTTCGCCGCCTCCAACAGTAGTTAGTGGCATTTTCATAAATTTCCAAGAAATTTGAGGGTATTTCATTCTTTTACCTATACAATGGCACTCAAGTAATTTTTCATGATTTTTCATGGTATTTTTGATATTTTTATATACAAATACTTGTAAATTGTTTTGCATGTAAAAAAAATAAAAAATAAAATAAAATAAATAACGACGCGGGTCCAACACCATTTTATCATGTCACTGTTCATGGGTTCAAAACCCGATTCTCGAGTATGGATATATCCATTTCTCAATGATATCAAAATAATTTTTGTTTTATAAAATAAATATTATTTATCAACACGTCTCTTTTATATACAGAAAAAGACCGAAGGCAAAAATTTAAATACCAAATATGGATTATGTCCGTTATTATTTTTTTAGTAAATCAGACGTAACTCTTCTTTTTAGGAATAAACGTTGACATTTTAGATAAAGTCTCCTAGTTTTAGGGACTGATATCATTTTTAACGTGTCTCTTATTTTTAGGAACCGACATTAACCATCTTAAAAAAATTTGCAAATAAGCTCAAAATATAATAGCATTTGAATCAAATAAAAAACACACAAGTAAGGGTAACCTTTCTTTGAAAAGATGTTTTAAGGGTGATGTCTACCTTCCCTTAATTATAACTAACCCAGTACCTAAATCTCTAGGACCAGTGTCTAATTTTGGATTTCTAGTTCCCTCAAATTACTAGATGGTGACTCTAATAAAATCTTTATTCTCCTAAATCAAGAAAAAAACTTATTCTTTTTGTTAAACAAACAAAAAAAAGTGGAGTCATTGTCCGACGTCGTGTAGCGACAACCATGATCATAGTCGTCACATTCACTTTCAATTTATTTCCTTTTTAGCCGACACTACAACCTCTTTTGTACCATGATTTATTCTTAAAAGTTTTAATCAAAATTTTTCTTTATATGAGAAATCAAGCATTGCACAATAATTTTTACCTTTAAATGCAATAATGTTCCTCAACATTTCAGATCACTACCATATATAAATTTTACTTATTTTATATAACATAACCAAACTCATTCAAAATTCATTTCCCACGCAACATTATGTATTAGCCTCATATTTTTCTTATGCAAACACAATTTCATTGCATGCTAACATATTCTTTCTTGGCTAGTCCTATATGCTCTTTGAGACACCGTGCTTTTCTTCATTACTTTTTAATGATTTAATACTCGTCATAAGCTAATCTAATTCAATTAGTTCAATTCACCATCCACTTGCATTTCCCCTTGACTTTCTATTATAGACCCTAATATAAAATTCATGGTTTACGTATCAATTTTTAATTGAATTCATTTTGGCTTACATATATAAGTCTATTGCCCCAAACATAGTAATAAAATGGTTTTCAAATCATGACTAGTCGAATTTTTCCTACACCTCTTCCTTTATCGCATCTCAAGTCAAAATTATCCCACAAAAAAAAGTAGCTTTTTTTTTCAATTTTTTCAATTGGATGATACTTAACCATCTTTAATGTTAACAAACATAAATCAATCATAAAAGCAACAATTGAACTAGCCAAAATCCATAACTCAAGATTCATGTCACACCAACATACTCAATATTGCACATATCATAAAATCAATCAAGTTGTTTAATAAGATGAGTTTGTTGCCTTAGTTAGATAGTAATTCATGTGTAAAAATGCTAGAATAACCTTGGCTCCTTTCACCTTTCTTCTTCTCTTTCAAATCTCTCCAAAACCCTCACTTTGATCTTTTTAAATTTCTAGGGTGAATATGTTTTTCTCTCTCAAAATCCTCTCTTTTCACTCCTAATCATCACTTATCTAACCCCTCTAGGTGATAAGAAAGAAAAATAAGAGAAAATAATCATTTTTTTTCTTTTGGTTGCACCATCAGGTTTTTAACAGGGACTACAGTCAAAACATTCTAACTATTTTGGGAAATGGTTTGACTATTTATTAAGTTCATCTAACCGTTTTTAGTTCTAGAAAAATATGCACATTTGGCCATAAGCTTTTTTTAACTCTTCTTTCCACATTTATTCTATTCTTTTTCTTATTTATTTTATTACACCATAATTTTTATTATATTATTCTTAATTTATCCTGGGGTTTACAAAATCTTTTAAAAATGAGTTAATTTTTCAAATTCATAACCCATGAAATCATAGACACGGGTTCAATTGAAAAGCTATATTATCAATCAATTTAATATTGAAGGATAAAATAGAAAATAAATCTCAATGTAAAATATTTATCTAAGCAAACAAAATAGTAATAAAAAGAATGAGCATCAAATCTAAAGAAAAAAAATAAAGGGTGAAATTGAAAAAACAAATCAAATAAAAAAATTACTACAATTAAAAAAAATAAAAAATAAAAAATAAGGACAAAATTTGACAAAATAAAAAAAAATCAAAGGAGGATGAAATTAAGAAAAAATCTAATTTTAAAAATTGATTAAAATAAAATAAATAAATAAATAAAAGAGAGAGCAAATCTAAAGAAAAAAACCCTTAAAGGGTTGATTTGCAAATTTGGAAGGTCAAACATGAATTTATAGGAGGACAAAGAAAAGAAGAGGGAAAAAAGATTGCCGACACATAATTGTAGATCTATGGACCAAACACACAATCTAGAGAGAAAAAGGATTTCATTACAAATTTAATAGTGTGACGGAACAATGATTTTGACCACCAGAGTTAGTCATACACGCAGCTCAAAGGTAGTGGAGTGACTAACGCACTAAAACCCACAATGTTTTGGTGTGTTTTTTTTTTACAAGGAAAGGAAAAAAGTCAGATGCAACAAAGTTCCTTATTCATATTTTGAAATATGGTTCATTATACTTGTTTGATGTCGTATAGAAAGACAAAGAGCTGTGAGTTTTCTTTCTTTTTTGTTATTGATAACGATTCTCAAATATTGTAGAATAGAATATAATATGATAAGATAGAATACAAAGTAAAAATGCAGTGATGTGTGCATTTAAGGCATCTTAATAGATTAGTAGACTTGAACTTTGTTCCTACATGACCCGATCAATTTGATCAAGTACTCACCATCTATTTTTTTTTTTTTTTATGTTTATGCCTAATTGTTGGTTTAGTTTATGCATGGTGAAAATGAGCATTAAAATGGTCTTAGCTCTTGAATATTTTGACAATAATAATTGGAAAAAAAAACATTGAGATAATTATGAATTTTATTAAATTTATATTTGTGTTATGATTTTTTTTCTTTAAAAATAATATCCTCGTTGATTAATTGTTCAATAAAAAATACCCAAAAACCATGATTTTGACTGATCTTCTATTAAATAACTTTTCTCCATTGAAATGTGTAGGAATTGGGTGAAAAAAAAACAGAAAAAAAAAAACCTAAACAATTAACGAATAACAAATGGATCCATTGAAAAAGACCATTTTACCATTAGCTACCGTTTCTGTCATTACCATGAAGGTTGTGATACATGATAGGACAACAAGATATCGAATATATGTTTATTGAATCCTAGGAAAACTACCACACATATGGTTGCATGACCTATTTTTGGACTACTCCTGGAATAATGTTTTAAGATTGTAAGGCCATATGACAGTAGAATTCCCACTCCACATCAACTTTGCGAGTTGATTGTTGGCTTTCTCGGTGAGATGACCACCATCAAAGAACAAATAGTCGCTAGGATTGTCACATAATTGGTACTCTTCAGCTCCCCTTCCGCCGCAACTCAAGATTCCTCTGTATGGACCACTGCCACAACACGCCACCTTCCCCTTCTCAAAACCTTACAAAGCAAACACACAAGAAAGTAAATCAAATGTGTGCAGTTAGTTCTTACAGAGAGCTGTGTAACTAGTTGATAGGGCAAGAAAACACACCATATTTTGAATGGTGCTTAATTCTTTCACTTAATGAAGTGTAGAAATCAAAATAAGAGTATTTAAACCCTCGAAGCTGTGTTTGGAGCTCCTTGAGGGCTTCAATGAGTGCGCTATTGTGTAGTTTTGAAAACAACGTGACTTCATCCATGCAACCACGTGTGCCATTCTTGTTTGATGCTCTCAGATATGGTAAACAACCCAAAGGACCCGTGCTGACAAACACGAATTTCCTTCCTCCATTCCTGTATATTTCCTGAAACATCAAAATGTAGCCATAAGCTATGATCAACTAATTAGGAAAAGGAAGATACCAGAAAAGGAATAGAATGTCCTTGATGTTATATATTGATTACTTTGATCACAGTTGTTGTATTGCCGATAACCATTCCGACGTACTCCTTTCTGGAGTAGGCCTGGAGCAAACTGGAGTTTGTTGTGAAAGGTGCTACGTAGTCATTGCTACCGATGTTGAACATGTAGATAGCCTTAGACAGCAATTTCTTAGTTTCTGTATCCCCCAGTTTCTGACTTATCTGCCTCTCCACGTTCTTGAAATAAATTGCTTGCGTCTTAAGGTCTATAACCTGTGACAGAAAGGGAAAAACCTATGGAGTTTAGCATAAAAAATTTATCAGGACGAAGCTTAGGGTGAGTAACAGTGCATACCGATCCAGCAGGTCTGGTTTGAGCTAGAGCACCAGCTCCTCCTGATGCAAAGTTCACCCCATCTGTAATCTGGTGATTGCCAGGTTGCAGATACGGAGGAATGAATGGCAACTTTGCATACTCAGCTTTCAAACAGTAACAAGCATCCATTAATTATTTCGGAACGAAGTGAAGCAGCAGAAAAATTACCAAAAAAATAAAAATCAGCCTCTTAGCTTACCAATAAAATCTGGAATTACTCGACCGTCCGAAAATCTCCCAGTGGGATACTTGAAGAAGGTTTCACCATAAGGCCAGAAGTTTGCCCGGCCAGTTGCATTTCTGATGTAGTTATTATTTCCAGCTTCAAAAAATGAGTCTCCAAATATAAACAAGGGAATATGCTTACTGCTGCAGCATGTTGGGAAGAGAAGGCTAGCACAACAAAGAACCAAGAAATAAAAACCAGACCTTGAATTTTCCATTTATATATATATATATATAAAAAAAAGCTATCACTTTCTGTATACTCCTTCTCGCTTGAGCTTCTATGGTTATTTATATACAGGGTCTTCAACTTGCCGTCCAAGTCAGGCAGTTGATTGGTCCCCTGTTTCAAAAAACTCAGATGAACAGAAACAGGGGAACATTAACGTGCTGATCTCTATGGTGATGTAATTGCATTGCAGATAAAAGATGGTGGCTGCTCTGACCAGTTCATGTCTCCAGCTTTATCAGAAGATTTTCATGTACGCAGATTAAAATCCTTTCATTGCTTTGCTTATATCACACGTAACCACTTAGTCACTTGGCCATGACGGCTCTCATATCATATTGTTATTATTATTATTAATCTATTCAGCTTGAGCATTCTAGAAAGAGAAAGTCCATACAAATATAATATCCAGTGAATTTAACACTGCTCGAGAAATCACACATTACGTCAGTGTTTATGTAAATGGTCAGTGACGGCTTCCTCTATTGGATTGTCTACAAGAGACCCCTCCATCTATGGTTGATTTGTTTCAATGTGATTTTCCCTCCATCTTAAAATTGTTACAAAAAGGCACAATTCATCTTGTATTTGCAACTCAGGTTTATGGTTTTTATCAACTCAAGCCACAGACATTCAGGATTTTGACAAGGTAACGAATCAAACAGCAAATCATTGGTTCAACCAAGAAGAGAACAAATCTTGGGCTGTAATATATAAACTAGGAATCAGAATTAATCTTTCCAACCCCATTGTCAGTGCAAGGTTTTATTCACTGGTCCTCTGAAAGATTCTGATCATCCTGTGACGAGGCCTTCTGCTGTTGCTCTTCTCTTCTGGCGTTATAACTCTCAAGGGCCTCCATTCAAATTATTCAGAAAGAAATACAAACTCAGCATCATTCACTCCATCCATCACTAGAACAACGCCAGCAAGTATTTACATGAACGAGTTAATGAACAATATGAGTCTAGGAAGATTCTCAAGAGCTAATGTGAAACTTGCACCAAGCACAAAAAGCAAAACGAAGGCTACTAGTATCTTTGCCATGTACAAAAAACTGATGCCTGGGTTGGTAGCTGTCGTTGCAGGACGTGAACCATCAGAACTCTGCTGAAAGTAAAAGAAGTTACTAGATCATTTAGCTAAGCACAGGATTTTCAAATCCCAGTAAACATTTACACGAGGAGAATAATTCATTAGCCAAAGTTTCTCTCACATAGGAAAATTATGGCACTAAGCAGCATTATACTCGGTTCATAAATAGATCATTATCAGATTAGGCCTTTAACTTCATATTCATCAAGATCAGAGTTTAGTATTCTTCTAATGAATAACTTTCAAATTAAGGCAAGTTTGTGAATACAATATTGGAATGGATGTCCTGCTACCAGTTCATTTTATATAGATTTATGGCATGATACATATGCTAATATAGGCCCAAGAATATGTATTTACCAACAAAGCCAAATAATTATCACAAATATACTGGTACACAACTAGCATACAATCGTACAAGATTGGCAAATAACAGGCAATGGGATGTCACCCTAATAATCGGTCACAATATGTATTCCTCACAACCAATAATTTGTGCTTTTAGCACCACATTACAAGATTTCTCACAATGTTGCACAGGAATCTTGCCTGTTTCTTTTCTTAATCAATCTGATATAAGGTCATCCATTATGACTGAAGTAGGCTGGTATGGGTCAAGACAGAACAAAATGGTGCCATATGGTATACAGAACAGAGTGAACTTGTGGGTTGAAACCTACCAGTCTCTCTATATATCGGTATGGATTTATATAGTAAGGCAGCAACTATGACTACAGATTAAATCAGAGTTCTTCGAAAATAAAAAGATCTCACCAAGGTACAAGGACTATTGTCTTTTGTCACATTTTTTAACCAAGCCAATATTACAGCATTCAAATGAATGCACCCAGCACTTGGCTGTCTACCAACACCAAGCTATGCATAGATTAAAAGAAGGAAAAAGCAAAGGCTGTCCTATTTCCAATTTGATTCCATTCAAATTTCTTCTGACAGACAGGCATCAAATTAGTCTAGAATCTTGAGACAGGTAGTAGTTCAGTGCTGGGAACACATTGCCAGGCCACAATCCTATTTTTAATTAAAATAATCTTATATAATATAAATTCATTGAAATCTGAAATGCAATCATTCATCTTGACCTCTTCTGGTAAACATATTTGAAAGAAAAGCCGAAGTCAGGTTCCTATACTTGGTTTTACCCAAAAATACAGCCTAGTTTCTACTACTATCTTCCATATCTCATTCCTTAGCAACAGATTTAGGAATTCAGAAAATCAAGTTCATCAACTCCATGGTATCGAAATAAATATTGACTCAAACAAAAAAACTCAATAGAACTTATTGAGATGTAGTTTTATAAGTTTTGCAATGGATTATGAGTTGAAAGAAGACTATCCCAGTACCCTATATAGCGATATTGTAAATACATCCAAGTTTCTTTTATCAAACAATAGATGTATGTACATCAACTTCTACTTAATGGATGCAATAAAAAACTAAAACTTTGATGAAAGACAATATAGAAATACATACCTGTTTTGGAATCCGCTGAAAGTGTTCTGCTTGTCTAACACCTGCTTCAGAAAAGAAATCATGTTAGCAAAACCAACACTTAAGCAAACTCTACACAGCAACCACAAGAGAAGACAACAAGATAATCTACACTAAAAGAAGCTAAAACCACCATAATCTAACACAGAAAATGTTTGCAACTTCCAGCCATTGCCATAATCAACAAGCACCGCATCTGGGCCAAAGCTAATGGGTTCCTCCCCATCCTTAACGGCTTCAATATGCAAAACGAAAGGTGCCCCAACATCCAACTTCCTGTTTATCAAAGACACTGCAAATCCCGCCTTGGTGCCTGCTGCAAAGCGACTCGTCTTTCCCAAACTTTTGCATATGACCTCCAAAAACTATTGGTGACAGCAAATTGTCAAATATTAATTAATGAGTTTTATGGAGACGAAGAAGCAGAAGAAACACTATTAATAATAAATAAAATGAATGAACCCATAGTTCATCTCCTAATAAATGTAAATGGGCTCCAAATCTTATCCATGCATTGACAAAAAAAAAAAAAAAAAAAAAAAAAAAAAAAAAAGGGTTCATAATTCAACGAATCCCATATAGGTTTTATTAAATCAAATGCAATAAAAAATCAAATTTAAAATTGAGATTAATGATTTTCTTTCAATTTCATTGAGAATGGTGTTTTTGCTTACAAAGTGAATTAGCTCAACACTATTTCTTAAAAAATAACAAGCCGGAAAAAAAAAAAAAAAAAAACCATAACACTGAGTAAAGCCAATGGGTAACTTGGCAATTTAACAAACACAACAAGACTGTATGAGAAAGATAGAGAAAGAGAGTACAGGAGGAGGAGGAGGAGGAGAAGGAGGAGAATTGACTTTTGAATCTTCTTCTTGTTCTGCCATGATATGAATCAGAGGGAGAGAAGACTTTCAGCTCGTGTTTTTAATACTAGGCCAATATGGGCCATCGAGCTAATACATGGGCTCCATGCATAATCAGGACCATGAGCTCATAATCCATGGGACTTTTTTGGCTAAATAAATGAATTTGATTCTATATGAAATTACTAGAAATATATATATAAATAAAGAACTAATTGATAAATTGTTCTGACAAAACTATATTTATTAAAAGCAAATTCATCATCCATTACTCAAATAAGACATGAATGACTGTAATTAAAGCTTAAGGTTGCTCTTCTCTATATATCTATCTATGCATGGCTTGTACTAGCTAGCACCGTCTCCATTCTCCTTCTCTTGACTGATCCTATTATCATGCGTGCTGGTGGCTAGCAAAGCTGTAGCAGGACCTTTTCCATCATTCCCCTTGAGTACTAGTCCTTCCAAAGACACCATCTGTGCGGCCTTCTTCATGATCAGACTCCTTGATGAGGACGAACCATAGTTCCTCGTTGCGTCTAAAGGAATAAATCTGCACATAGTCATCTTGATGGAGCGCTCCCACATTCCTAACCATAACGTTATTCCAGCTACTTCTTAACGCATAGGAACTGCTGTTCTTCATGTTCCACTGCTTCAGCCTCAGTTGACTGGTGAACGTGCTATCTTTTTCATTACCAAGACCCAGTTCTACCAATGTTACTCCTATGCCATCGCCTTGACAGATATTCGTCTTCTCATCACCAATTAAAAGACTTTCGCATTCATTAATTTGTCTACAAGGCATTGTGAAACGATCATGGTGTGCATTCGTATCGGTTTGGTACAACTTTTTCCTTATCCTTAACTTGAAATCCTTATCTCCATCTTCTCCGATTAGAGCTTTTATTTCATCAGAGAAATCAAAACCCAAGTCCAGTGCCCTTGAAACACCCTTCCTTCGTTTGCTTGTCGACCTCATTCCCTCCTCCTCGTCAATATGATCTTCAAGTGCAAAGCATCGTTTTCTATTAGTACCATTGATCCTTTTCTCTTTCTGTCTCCCCTCTTTCTTATCTTCATGAGCAACACTAGTCTCAGAGTACTTGTTTTTGTTGACAACCCCATTAAGAATTCCAGATCCTGATCTCTCTTTCCTGCCAGAGACAGTACCCTCCTCCTCCTCCTCAAGAACATGATGATGATCGCCATCATCGTCTTGACTGGTATCATAACTACTTGGGCTATTCTTAGGATATATAAACCCTTGATCTCCACTTCTCTTCTTCTTGGGTATAACAGGCAATATCACAAGTGGGTGTGTAAATTGAGCATAGCTACTACCATCACTGGAGGGGCTTGTACTTCTGGACTTGGAAGACTGATCTCTCTTGGCACCATTGTTCCGCATCCACAACAAACCCTTGACAATTTCCTTTTCCATCAACGTAAATGCCTCACCATTGTCATCTGTTTCTTCTCTATACGTTTCAAACAGTTGATCAAAAGACCCATCGTCATATTCATCAATATTCATATCAGCAACGAATATATGATGATCACTTTGACCGCAACCGCGCAGCCGTGCCATATCTTCGGGGATATATTTCTCTTCTCTTCTACGCTAAATCTCTAACTCGAAGAAACAAATCACCCAGAGACAACTCAAAAGACAAGCAAATTAAGGAACTGAATATATTGGGGTATTTTAACTGGCTGGCTGCGCACTGCATATATATATAGGGCAATGTGCATGCGAATCCATGTATTATCCGGACTTTATTAAATAGTTTTTTGTATATAATAGGGCAATGTACATGCAAATCCTTGAACTATATGGACTTAATTTACTAGTTTTTTAAATCCTTTTCATAACAGGAAGACTTTACCATGTAATGGTGTAGGTTTGTATTTCTAATCCAACTGAAGAAAGGATTTTTTTTTTTTTTTTTTACAGTTTCCTGATTTCCAAGTTATTCAACAAATTATATTGAAAGAAAAAGTCGGTATTTCTTCGGCATATAGATTATTGAGCTGTCTTGGTATTTTAATTAATTGAAAGCTGGATGACAATACTCTGTCAGTACGTAGCCTGTTAGGTCTACAATTTCATTAATGCCTTTCTTGTGGGAATATTTCTGGTTAAAATAGATTACATGGACGGACCTTTTTTCTTCTAATGGTGAAGCAGTGATGGGACCTCTTCTTTTTTTTTTTTTATAGGTATTTATATCAGTTCATATATATATATATATATATATATATGTTGATTAATTTCTCAAGATCCTGAAATTAACGGTAAGACAACTTCAAGTAATTTTAAAATTTATAATACTTGAATCAATAATCTTTGAATAATAAATTCAAAACCTAACTAATTAAACTATTCCCCTTCAAATTACACCTCACTCTGTTTTGACGCTGCTGGTGAGAGCGCCAACACCTCCTATATGCTTCTGTGTTTTGCTGGTGAGAGCGCCTACACCTCCTGTATGCTTCTGTGTTTTGGGGAGGTCAGAGTTAATGATGCTATGTTCTACGGCAAATCTTGGTCCCATTTGCATGTAGAACAACAGCAGACTCTAACCGCTCTGAGTTTTACATTTGAGGGACGACATTGAATATAAGAAGGGCAATTCATGAGCGAAGGCTTGGTGCATTCTTGAGCCTAAGTTGGGCTGAAAAACAAGAAGAGACCGCTGAAGGTTAACAAATGATAGGAAATTAAAACAAGATGTTTGATTTAGCTAGAACCAAGAGACCTCAACTTTCTGATCAATTGGAGTATTAAGTAGATACAAAATAAAGAATGTCTTTGTAACTTTCTCTGTTTATTTGATCTCTAGTTGTAAAACCAGTTTCCTGCAGACAGTGCTATGATCTTGAATTGCATTTCATATTTATTTCGTCAATAAATCTGGGAGTGTGTTTTTCTGCTCACGTAACGTTGACCATTTACATGGAAATTGTTGCAAAGGGGCTACAAATCATGAATACTATTGTTTGTAAGGTCAACAGCCGGGGGACCTTAACTTGGATTGCAAAACCAGGTTCAGAGTTTTGATCATCAATTTATAACTTGAATTTCCACTTCTCTGTATCCAAGATCTTAACAAGAAACCTGAGACAGCATCAGGAGACTGCTAAAGGCTTAACAAATGAAACTATGCAAACAAAAACCACTGTTTGTTTAGAATTAGCTAGAACTAGCACAATATTAGCAAATATAAACGAAAACATCAATAAAATTTATTCATCGGTGTATTATAATGATTTTTATTGATAAAATTTTCTATTTTTGTATTTATTGATAAACATTAATAGAAAAATTCTCTCAATATATACCAAGAAAATTATAGTGGAAAAATTAAAAAAAAAATCAAACAATACAATGATGTGTAACTTTAATATACAATATTATTGATAAAATTAACCTGACAATAAAATACATCAGTAAATATGCCAACAGAAAAAAAAATTGGTATATATAAAAGAAATTACAGAGAGTATTATAGTGGGATTTAAAAAAAAACAAATTATATGATCACGTGATATTTTTACTAATAGAATGATCAACGGAGTTATTAATAAAAGAATTTTATTGATCATACCATCAATAATATTTAATTTATAACCTGATGATCAACCCTTCTTTTTCCCTTTCTTATTTTTTTTTTATGTATTGTTTCCTGAAATATCAACATAATTCAACCTGCAATGATAAATTTAACCATCAAAAAACTTAGTTTATCAATATTTATATTCTAATTTAAATTTTATTGAAAATTTTTCATTTTAAATAAGCAAATTTATCCATTTTAATTTATGACTAAAATCAAATTTACTTCTTGTTGGTAATATATAGAGTTTCCTCAATTATGAATACTTATGAATATTAAATAATTTAAATTAAAAGAAACCTCAAAGAGTCATGGAAAATATTGTTTCACATTTCGATAGTTTTTTTTCCTTTAAAGTTTTTTTTTCTTGTCATCAATTTTTTTTAATTTTATCATTTTATATTGTGTTAATTGGATATTAAGTTTTATAATTTGTTTCATTTTATTTTATATTATATTATTGCAGTGTAAAAAATTATCTCGATGTTTGATTAATACTTAATTTTATAAAAAAAAATTATTTTTATCATTTGTGAAAATTTAAAAATATGAGAACTAAAATTGACAATGAAGCAAAAATGAAGACTTTATATTACACTGTTCATAAGGCGCTTTTCTTAAAAAAAATTACCTTTATATTTTTTTTATGTTTATCTTTTATATTTTTATTTAAAACTTTATTTTATTTACATTTTAAATTTTAAATTTAAAAAATAAGTTTAAAAAATAAGGAAACATTGAAACAGCGAAGAAAATGGAAAGTGGTTGTTTTTTTAAAATTATTTTATTACATAAAAAAATGAATTTCAAAAAGCAAATTCTAAAAAACAAAATTATTAAAACCGTTAAGATCATGAATAATATCACATGAGAGAGAGAGAGAGCATTAGGAATTGTTTTTTTCTTAGGTTTTAATGCTGCATTATATATATATATATATGCATTGACCTCTTCTATTCTATCATATTTAACGTTATTTTCAATTGAAGTGGAGTTTCCTATAACAATGCTTTGGTGTCATTCATCATATTACCCTTGTTTTTGCCCCAAAGGGAAGGAATATTTGCATGTACTATTGCTCCAAACAAACGTCTAGATAACAACTGTTCAAGAGGACAATGAGTTATAAAGACAAACAGAGTTTAATTTTCAAATCTTTCATAAAGTTTATTTTAAAACTTAACCTTGTTGAATGAAAAAATTGAGTTATTATTTTACCCAATAAATTTAAATAAAAAATTATATATATAATTTTTAAATTTGAGTAGTTGATTCAATCTACTACTCAAGTTTTAAAGTTTTATTGGATTATTAGATCATTTGAGTTAATTTTTTTAAATTAAAATGATGTTATTTTAATAAAAAATAAAAAATTAATAAATTACAACTTAGATTTTGAAACAAATTTTATTGAATTAATCTACTAAATCAGTATAAATTTATTTTTTAATTTTTTATATCTAATTCAGTTTAAGTCTTGTACCTACCTACCAGGCCGGCCGGTTTCAAAACTATGTTGCCATGTAAGAACACGCAGGCAATTAACTAGAGTAGTGCTAAAAAGAAGAACAACTTCGTGGAAAACCTACTACCAAATGGATTCCTTCAGGTCCTATCTTAGTTAAGCTCCGGCATCTGCTCTCTCTTATTCGTCATGCCCTACAGCTGGCCATTAACTCCTTATGTTTTTTCTTTTCCATTTTCTTCTTAAGCCTTATCCCGCACTACTGTTTTGCTGTTCTTTCTACCAGGCTACCTGATATTTCATAATTTTCAATGACCTGACAGTTGACTCTCGAAAGTAACTCTCATATGTAGAAAAATAGAAGGGGATGTGCGTGCCTTGCTGGAAGGGATTGTCACTTGTGAGATCCGCAGTTTTAATTCAACAGGTCTTGTAAGATGTTCATGTTGAGGCCAAAAACAGGTAATATTTTCCTCATTTCTGGTGGGTGGCTATGCTTGTTGGAGTCTTGATTTAGAATTTGATGTGTTCCAAGTGAAGTTTTGATCTCTATAATTACAATAAATTATGGAGTGAGTTTGTTTGTGCGTTGAAGAGTTAAAAGGAAAACAGCAGAAATGAGGAACCCCAAAGGGAAATTGGAAATTTGTTGGTCAGCAGAAATAATAGCCAGCAACCTGGACCTCTTAACTGAAGTCCTTCTGTGGGCACCTGCAAAATCTCTCCTGAAATTCAAGTGCGTATCAAAACGATGGCACTCTTTGATTTCTGACCCCAAATTCTGCATTAGCCACGCCCGCTGTCAACGGATGCTAAACCGTACAGCCGATGCTCTCATGCTCAGCAATGGCTATAAATCCACTCCTGAATTCCATCTTGTCCCTCTCAAACACTCCACTAAAGTCCCATTCTTCGATTATTTTAATGTTTCTGAGGTCACAATAAGACATTCTTGCAATGGCTTGCTCCTTTGCTGTTGTAAATTGATGTTGGATAAACCCAAATTTGTAAAGACGACACAAATGAAAAATGATGGTCGTTATGAGTTCAGATATGTTGTTTGTAATCCCACTACTAAGGAATTCAAGGTACTCTCTCCTCCAAAACCTGCATATTTGTCGCTGAGCTTGGCGTTTGATCCTTTGATATCACCTTACTACAAGGTTGTTTGTATTTGCAAAGGGAATTCATTCAATCAAAATTTTCAAATTGATGTTTATTCATCAGAGACTGAATCATGGAGTCTACTTCCGATCCTTTTCGAAATGCCATTGGGAATGACTTATTCTAATGGAGTATTTTTGGATGGTTCTGTTCATTGGTACAGTTATGCAGAGACCTCACTGTATTTTCACATTGATAGTCAGTCCGTTAAGAAAATGCCGATGCCTTTTATGTTTTCATGGGAAGGTATGGATTGGGATGTTATGTACTTTGGGGAGTCCCGAGGTCATATGCATTTGGTACTGACCAAGAACCGTTCCTCTTTAGAATTTGATGTTTTCGAGATGGAATTCGAATATACAGGATGGTCTTTAAGTTACCATGTAAATCTGCAATCTATGAGAATGATGTTTCCTGAACTAACATGGAACTTCATGAACAAGCATGCTGTGTTTTCAGTATTGAGTATTATTCAGGGAGAAAAGGATGAGGAGAAGAAGGTTGTGATATTTGTGGACGGTAGAGCTATGTCCTATAATCTTTGTGATGGGACATCAATCAAGATCTGTGATTTAGAACCAAGACCTGGGCGTTCGGATATTGCTAGAGTACCATGGCATTATGAAGGATGTCAAGCCCATCCATACTTCCAGTCCCTCGTTTCTGTTTGAGCACAACACTTTTTGGCAGGTATTTAGTTATCAGCTTGCTGTTTTCAGTAATTTTTATCTTGCACAAATTTTAATTTTCACACAAATTCCATGCCTTTGACAGTTTAAGCATTATATCCAGCATACATTTAGAGATGAATGATGCTCCGTATGACAACAATTGTTGACGTAGTAATAACCCCTGCTCATATAGAAAATTGCACTGCTTTATTCTGCTTTTGGCAAAGCAGCCCAGTTAGATTTCATGTTGGGAAATGAAATTTTATTGTTTCCTATTCCCTTTCAGAATTCGTTAGAATTGTCAGATTTTATGGTGTTATGGATCCAAATGTAGACGTGTAAATCCAACTACAGCCATCTAGCCCCGCCTGTATTTTGCATGCTAGAAAGTGCACCATTAGGCTAAACCAGGCATGAGCGAATTCATGTCAATTCTCAATACTTCACCTGGATTAAGTGGCATTTTAATTGATAATTCACACCAAGATAGTAGTTCTACCATTTCTTTCACGCAAGCTAGATATTCATCTGCATCGATATAGCCTATTTCATCTTGTCAAGATACATATCTCCTTTAGATATCAGTTGTTGAGCAGGCAGGTAATGTTCTTGGAAAGAGGATGGGAATACCAACCTATGGTTAATAATTTAGCATGAACAATAAAGGTAAGGTTGCCCATAATGCACAACAGGGTATCTGAATGTTATAACTTACTTTTAAACTTGGATGCAAGGAGCGTGTGCTATGAAATGTAGATAGAAGACAAGAAATTGTAGTGGCAAGTTGCTAATCTCCACTCAAGCCATAAGAAAAGTTCTGCCTCTTGCTTGTAGGATGAGATGTTTGCAGTGGGACTGCTTAGAATTCAATTAAAAACATTGTCAAGGAAGATTTAGGATTTAAAGGTGTCATTATGGACATTCAGAGATCTTAAAGAAAATGGCTTATGAAGGAGATTTCTATCTAAAGCAGAGGAATGAAACCAAGGATATTAAAGTCTGACCGATTTATTCAGCAAGATGTTTTGTCAATGATATGCTGCAAATAGGGGTAATGGAGTCTGAAGAAGGATGTAGGGACAACATGCCTTGGCATGGAGTCAGAACTCTGAAATACATCAATTGCCGCTGGCAAGCTTGAATTAAAATTTGTGCGGAAGTGTGCGTTTCCTTTTTGTAGCAACTGCTCTCCAAGTAATTTCATTTATAAGTTAAGTGATCCAGAAATTAATCCCACCATCATCACTCACTGCATGAGACAACGATAATGATTTTTGCCAGAGACAAAAGTTCTGCTAATAAAAGTTCAAAGAAGTCTATAAACCAAGGCACGGGTGGTATTAGTAATGGCGAGATGATGGTAAGGTGGGTGGATAGTGGTGAAAAGATGGAAGCCTGGATATAAGCATCGATTTCGTGCATGGAAGTTGCTAGGTTGTGGTGCAGCACTATCTTCATTGGCCTCTCTTACTATATTGAGGAGTTTGATTTTTATTTTTATTTTTTGGTGACAACAAAGATTATCCTATCAAATCATTAATCTTAATCGACATGTTTTCTGTTTTTTTTTTTATCAGCATGTTTTCTAAGTAATTGGCTTATGTTAATTTGACAGGTTGAAGGCACATCATCATGGATATTGTATAAAGAAGTCACTATGTACCTGTCCTCCCCGTTCTGAACTTTAAGACAGCTTTTTGTATAAACTCAGGAGACCTTTGTTACGAATAGTATGTTCCATCGTTTGCGTGTTTGAGAAGTGGTGGGTATGAATCATGATTTCAAGCAACAATTTTTATCTTCTATTCAGATCGCCTGTTTTGTCTTAAGGATTATGAAACCATACATCTAAAAGTTCGAACATGCAAAGACACAGGTAGGAAGTAAGGAATCCGGAAAAGAAACACTTCTTCGACACAATCAGAGATTTTTTTATGTTTTCGCTGTAATTTGCTGGGTAATGCATCAAACAATGCCAGGAGGGGGGTTTCTAAACTACCAACCTGTCTATAACAGGAACATGTCTTATAATTTGTATCAAAATGGGGACACATACTGCATTTCTGGACCCTATTTAAGAAGCCTATATATCCAAGGAGATAGGATTAGAGAGATTATAAGACAGCAACAGGACTTGCAATTTTCCTATCAAGTGACAGATAAAACCTTAGATGAAGCAGGTATTGATAGGGGAAAACTGAGATTTGTTTCAAACAAAAGCTGCTTTCACAACAAAGTTGGACGTGGAGGATAGGAAACACAAACCATTTGAGGAATCAACTTTAATGGCGACTCAAAAAGCCAATGGTGAAAATGATAATAGATCATCAGTGTATGAAATTCCCCAATGATGAAAATTACACAGATATCTGCCTGCACCATGATTAACGAGAACCTACACCATACAGCTCTATGAGGGCAGACAAATGGAGTCCTGCAAACTTCTAGTTAAAGAAGGTCCAATAAACAGTTTCATCGCTGAGCTTAATGACACTTCAAAATTTTGGCTACCGGGATTCCCAATCCTTCAACTTTTTGCTTCCTTTGGGTTTATCTATAGCAGCATTCATTCCAGCCATTTTTGCATTGTACTTTGCCCGCAGAGGATCATTGAATGTCCACCTGCAAAACAAACACACAGTAAACATTTGTTTCAGAGACAAAATATGACAACTTACATATCCGAATTGTTTATTTTGTTAGCTCAACAAGTTCTTGATGGAAAAAAAAAAAAAAACAGTAAAGCGTCCAAAAAATAGACTGGTATTCCCAATGAAACAACGATTATTGTAGGATCCATTAGGTGGCCAATTTGATAAAGAAGATGTCTTGGGCATGCCGTCACAGTTGTCCAAGTAATTTAATTCAAAATGGCCCATCAATGCAAACTTGAAACATCTCCCAGGGAAATAGGAGATGATTTTCATTTTCACATCCCCTATTTTTTTTATAATTTGAAAGACGAAGGTCATAAAACTGAAGAATGAGATAGTAACTACCCTTGGCATCAAAAGATTCTGATTCTAGTTTCCCTCATAATAAAAATTATTTCACCGAAGACATGCATGAAAACACATGGAAAAGAGGACGCTTCTTTTTTTCTTAAATTTCGAAGTGAGGGGCGGGCATTTGAACTAGGGGACTCCAACAGACCAACTCCCAAGGCCTCAGGCCTCTGCTTTGAGTCGATGCCTCTTGGGAGAAAAAGGAGGAGAATGGATTGTCATACTACATGAGACCGTGATAGTCCAAATGATTCAATTAAACTTGGCGACATTTTTGAATTAGATTGTGATCATCTTCCACTAATAGAATAAAGCATCTTCTTCGGATTTGGAGTATAATTTTTCCATCAGCAAGAATGTACTGCAAAGCACTTGCGAGTTTGAGACTAAGAAATTAGAATTTGATAGCATGTATAATATATTACAAAGACTGGCATCAGGAACATGCATAGAACCAATTCTGTTTTTTGTTATTTATCATATGCATGCCCTTAAGCTAGTGGAAAATGCTTTGGCTGGATTTCAATAAGTGCAAGTATGGATTAAACTAATCCCCATTCATACACAAAACTTACAGGGGAATGCATGGGACCTTTTTGAACTCAAGTGCAAATGATCAACATCAGAGAAATAATTGCTATGCTCATAGAACAGCAGATATGATAGAAAATCAATACTATAAAAATAAAAATAATGGTTTGAATGGACTTACGGATTGTTCCAATCAGTCGTATCCTCATTGACAAGATGGGTCCATTTCGTTCGTCCACTGCGACCAAAGTGTTTGACTTGCATAACCTTGGGCAATATGGATTTATCCATCTTATCTTCTCCAGTCGGAGATGAGAAATCACGTCTGAAAATGTCATCTGTTCCGGCAGTTGCTGCTCGGTCATCAGGCTGATCCTGGAAGAAAGCACCCTTGTGGTAATATTTCTGCATAAATCTCCACTTCTGCTTCGATGGTGGAGCAGGTTTTGGATTCTTCCTCTCCCACTCTCTCCTCTCTTCCTCGGTCATATTCCTCACCCTCTCAATCTCTTCTCTCTCCTTCAACATTGCCTCACGGGCCTCTCTATCCCTTTTAATCCTAGCAATTTCTCTGACCTTCCAAGCCTCGTACTCCTCCGCCTCATTAATTTCATCATCAGTATCCACATCAGCAATGTTTGCCTCCATCTCCAGATTCTTCTGAATCAACTCCTCTTTCTGTATCTCCTCAACCAATATTTGCTTCGTCTCCACCTTCCTCTGCTCCAATTTCCTCCTCACCTTTTCCTCAAGAGCTTGTTCTTCAGCCTCAAGCCGCTCACGCTCAGCTATAGTATCTCTTTCCGACTTGGGCACAAAAACAGGCTTCACCATAGCCATTCCTGTCATTTCTTCTTCAGAATCAGTCTCGTACTCAGACTCCTCTTCTTCCTCTTCCTCCACTTCCTCCTCCTCCTCTATGGGAAGAAGCACAGCCTCCTCTTGCTCCCTATGGCGCAACTTCTCCTTAATCCTTCTCCTCCTTTCCTCCAATGCATCCTCATCCTCTTCCTCCATATCAGCCCATTCTTGCCTCCGCATCTCCTCCTCTTCAGTCGAAATAATCTCAGCCTGGCGAATCCTCCTATGATCCGCCCTCACTTCATCACGATTATCAATCCTGCTCTCAGCCAAACGACGCAGCCTGGGATCATCTTTCGACGCAGCAACATCATAGGAATCATCACGAATAGGAAAAGCTTTATCCAAGGCAGCGGCCCTCGCCATCCTAATATCTCCATCTTCATCAGCATCATCAGCCCACTCAGGGGCTTTGCCAGGCCAGTACCTTTTAACCTTGGTCTGTCCAATTTTACCTCTAAGTTTATCTCTAACAGCTAAAGCCGTATCACTAACACCCGCTGTAACCGACATGGTGAAAAGCTTGCCTGTTTAAACCACCTCTTCCTCCAATCCCTAATTTCTTTTAACACCAGGTAGAGCAATTTAATAAACGGAAATTTGGGGAAGAAAAAGAAGAACCCTAGGCTAGGTTAGGTTATAAATGAGGGTGGGATTCATTTACCCGCTCTTCAATTCAATTCAATTCAACTCTGCAGAGTTTTGAAGGGCGAGCTCGGCCAGGGAGAGAGGGATAGAGAGATATATAAACTAACTAATACTTTATGAACAAAAAAAAGGTTTAAAAAATCAAAAAGAGACAAAGGTTATCAATTTAAATCTAAATCAAAAAATCAATAATTTATAATTTATAAATAAATTAAGAAATAGTTGTTGATATTTTTTAAAAGCTAAAATAAAATGCAAATGACATAATTATGAAAATATTTGACCATGATTTTTTTTTTATCATACTACTGATTTTTATTTTTATAAATACATTATGTAAATATAATTTATCTATACCAAATATAAAACAAATTAAATAAAAATTAGAAAAATTTATTCTAAAAATTCAAAATAATTAAGAAATAAGTAATATTTAAAAAAGGTGAAAAAAATGAAAATATTAGAGAGGAGGGTAATGATCAAAATTTAAATAAAAAATTAATACAAAGTAAGAAATTCATAAAGAATAGAGAGGTGTTAATTAATTTTTAAAAAAAATTAATAAATAAATAAATAACAATGATTAGCGAGCTCCAGATGCCTAATCTTTTGAATAAAAAAAAAGACAACCTACTCTAGGTTTTTTTAGGAGTGTTGTCTTCTCCTTTTTTTTCTTTCTTGTTATTTTAACCAAGTGATAAGTTATATATAATGATAGGCGACACGCCTCTCAATTGCTACCCAAAATACAGTTACTATCATGTAGTTGCAAAATCAAGAGATTTGGCCTAAAAATCTTTTTTCATCCATTTTGATCTAATACACACACATCAAAACACCATTAAACCTCCACAAACCACTCCAAAACACTCTTAAAATCACTTCAAAAAATGATAACCAATCAAGTTCAAAAAAACTACATGAGTCCTAAATTATTTTTTCTAAAATGTTTAAAGCAAAAAAAATTATTATTATAGAACTTTTCTTGTCAAATAAAATTCATTTGGAAAATCCTAAATTATTTTTATTACTAAAATGCGAATAACCAATAACTTTTTTATTTTTCATTATTTTTCAATGACTTTATCTCTCATTTCTTAGAGAGTGAAAAAACAAACAAAATAAACTTTTAAACTAAAATGAAATTCACAAAAACTTTAAGATTAACTGGCTCTCTGTGTTTTACATTAGAGTCCTCTCTCTTTTAATTTTATCTTTTTACTATAATTTAAAACTTTATCTCATAAAATTTGATCATAAAAAGATTAAATCTAAAAAAAATAAAAAAAATGAAATTAAATAAAAAAAATAAAAAATAAAATAGGGGAGGTATTTCACCGTTTATATGAACAATAAAGCATTTCAGCTATACCTAAAATATTTTAGTGTTTCGGTTAATATGTAACATCTTATAATAAATTTCTTTTGAATTATTACCTTTATTTTTTAATTTAATATTTAGAGAAATAACAAAGAGATTAAAAGATGGATTTATTTAAGTAAAATTAAACTAGGACATAAACAAAATTAAAGTCACTTAAAAATACAAATAATAATACACAACAACAACAATAATGTAAGTGAGAGGACAATTTATTGAAGATTGTAATTTGATATTAACCATTATCATCATTTGATATTAACCATTATCATCTATATTATAATAGCTTTTACTTTTTACCCAACCATAAAAGAAAAATTGTTTGATTTGTCAAATAATTTCTACCTTTTGTACCAGGCTCCCCACGTAATAATATTTCAAACCTTAGTTTTGTAGAAGTTAAAATAATCTATTTTTCATTCATTTATTTTGCATACTAAAATTCATCTTATAATAGTTTAACCAAATACATATTTCTCTAAAAAAGATTTCTTTCAAAATTGCAACTAATTGTTTTTTTTTAAACTGCAACTACAAAAGCTATCACAATACCAAACACACAACTTAATCTACTTCAACTAATAGCCAATTCATATAAACACTTCATGAATCATTTGATTTTCACCTTCTAAGATATTTTATTTATAATTTCAACCTCTAAATATAAGGAGTTTTAATTATCATTTTTTCATTGTATTCCATTTATTTTTCTATTAAATAACATGAGTTGGACATGATTCTTTATATAAATATGAAAATATCATAAAAATTGGTATAAAAAATTACTCTAACCCTCTCATATTTTACTTGTGATTACACTTTGCTTTCATAGTTTTATAAATTATAAATTACATCCTAGATCAACCTAAAATTTAAAATAAGTTAAAAAGATTAATATAACCTCATAAATACATACACACCAATAACAAATTAACCACCCAAAATCAATCAATACATGATTTCTTCTCTCCTCTACCACGAGCATAAAATGTTAAGTCTCAATAACTCATAAGATACCGCAAACTTAAATCCAAAATCTCTCAAATCTCAAATCATAATCATCATAAACAATTAGATCCATAAATCCTATTACACAAATTTTAAATCACAAATCATATTCATAAAAGGAGTTATTATTGTTGTTATAGATCATTCCATCTTTTCATATGCTGCCATATATAAAGATCCAATAATGTTTTATTAGATTTAGGTAGTGTTTTAGTAAAGAGTGAAAGAATTTGTTAGTTCCAGCAATCCATTATCTTTTGGATCTCTTTTTTATAAGCACACATTTTTCTTTTTAGATCAATTTGTTCTCTCTTTCTACTAGATTCTCATTTACCTTTGAACCCAACAATCATCTTTTTCACCTTTTCTCACTAAAAGCTAACTTTCATAACATCCTTCATGCATTAGTAATGATGACAACAAACACAATAACCACTCTAATTATCAATGTCCATAAAAAAGACAATCAGAAATAATATCAATCTTTTTTTCCTTATCCTTTTCCACCACTAGCAAGTATTGTTCCTCCTTTTTTCTCATCTCCTCTAATAATATATTGTTAAATCGATTAAAGAATTTACACTAACAACTCCTAGAAACCTTACAATCATAAAACCAAATTGAAAACAACCTTGTTTCCTTTTTTGCATCAATACATGACCTCTCATCACAAAAAACCAACCTAATAACCCTTAATCAATATGAAAAATCAAACAACCTTGATTTATAATTTATCAAAACTCAAAGTGCAAGGGTTTTCTTTTTTACTTCACGTAATTTTATAATTTCAACATTAATAGGGTTTTTTAGTCATTAATTATAATGTAATGAAATCTTGTAAATATCTCAAACTATTTTTTGACTTTATTTTGGCATGTGATAATGAAGATGTAAAGTTCTATACAACTTATAAATTGGGGTAAGTGAATTATAATTTCTGAAAGAATAAAGGCAAAATGTAAAAATGACTAAATTATAGGAAAGTCAAGGTAGTTTCTCTTAAAATAAATAATAAAAATATCCTTTACAATATGGTAAAAATATCATAAAAAAATTATCCATGACTAGTTTGATAACTTTTTTATACTTTTAAAAGAAATAAGTGGTTTATATGGCTAAATTGGTAATAATATAATAGAAAGGTTGTCAATTGAAACAATTTATTAGATCAAAAGTTGTTATGATAATGATGGTGATGACAACAACAACAATAATAACAAATGTATGAAATAAAATAATCATATTTGTTTGGTTTGATGAGGTTGGAACCAGGTCAAGCATTATATGACCAACTCCAGTTTGATCTATTTCATGCCTAATTTTACTGAAAGGATAAATGCTAGATTTGGATAAAACCTAACCTATTTGAATCAGGTCTCGGTAGAGCATATGAGTTTTGCTCGGTCCAACACAAAACCTAATTCATACTCCTTTCAAACTTGTTGAATCTTATACTAAAGTTATTTATCTTTTTCATTTAAGAAATATTTTTTGCTATCTATAAGACATTTCAATCTAGTAATAGTAATATAATCTTTTACTGATTACAATTATAAAGCATAATTCACAATTTATCATTGTTATATAATTTTTTTCACATTAAGAGTTATTAAGTGATCACGCTAAGTGATGTAAGTATTATGAAAAACAAGTAAATAACTAAAAGGTGTCATTATACTAAGAACGTTTTGATAAAACTCAACTTCATTTAAGATAGTCAGATATCAAATAAATGATGAGGTATAATCAAATATCCAATTAATGATAAGGTATCTTCCAAACCCATTTTAACCATATATTCATGACAAGTTTTTAGTCTAGGAGGAGGAATAAAAATGGCATAAGAGGAAAAGAGAGTAAAGAGATCCAAAACTGGCGAACACTTTGATAAATGCAATAATACCAACAATATTAACATAACTTTTTAAGGATACGACAAGAGAAATTCTTCCCAAAACTTACAAATTTAGAATAGAATTATTTTTCATTTTCTTAATGTATTTAAATGTTGCAAACTTACAAATTTAGAATAGAATTATTTTCGATTTTCTTAATGTATTTAAATGTTGCATAATAATGTAAGGAAGCCTTCCTAGGCCAAATTTATTAATTAGGAAACTTTTATAAATGCTTACGAACTTGACCATAAACAGTAAAAGATGAATAATAAGAAAAGGTGTCAAAGAGCCATTTGAGCTCAATAGGCTGTATGAAATGACATTTGGTTTCTACATATGAAAACTGACATTCTATTTCAAACTATAAAATTTTATGTAGATTTAGTCCCATAATAAATCATATTTTTATTCAACAAAAAAGAGAAAAGACATAACAAAGGAATTCTAAAAATAAGATTCATTTAATCAAACTAGAAAAAAAATCATTCATGAAAATCAACTTTCGGTAAAAACATCTACTAAAGTATGATAAAAGTTAGAAACCTAATTATCATGTATCTAAGTGACATATTTTCTAATGCAATTATTTAACCATAATCAATGTCCTTTTCTATTGAGAGATATTTTCCATAAAAATAACAAACAAGAAATGAAATTAATAATCAAACATCTATACTTGATAAAATAAAATGTTAGGACAACAGAACAAAACAAGCTCCCAATATTCTATAGCAAATATCATGATCTAAAATGGATAAAATTAAATTAGTAAAATAAAACACAATTTACAAATTTACAAATCTTAATAACAAATGATGAAAAACATGATGCATCATTAGATGACTCAAACATGTTCATGAAGGAATATGGTGATGCATGTGAAAATATTTTTACATCTTGACTAGTTAAGGTGAAAAACAAAGAGAGAATGCCATATATTCATTTAAGAGACTTTTTCAGAAGTTCTTTGAGGTCTCTAACTTTAAAAGAAATTTTTTTCTTAAATTTTTTGAAATGAAGTAAGGTTCATTCATGTACTTAGAATGGGAATGGAAACCAAAAACATAATTATATTTGTACTACAACATATGAATCCATCATATTTTTTCTATAAAAATTAAAGTATATTCAAGGTGAAATATGGCTTTCTATTCTAGACACACCATATGTTCCTGTTGAAAAATTCAAAAATTCTTCATTGAAACATAACAAGAAAAAACAAAAAAAATAACCTTAAGATACAATTTTTATAGTTAAGAAACTCCTCATGCGATGCACATCAACAATAATAACTAAAACTTTTCCTTTTCTATTAATTTTCTAAAATACTAGAGTTGTATCACTTAATTTGTTTAAAATAAATTACTATTACCAAAAGTTCCACATCCTTGTTATTATACTTTCATGTATATCATTCCTTTCATAATTAATTTTAATTTTTTTCTTAGAAAACAAAAGGTCTCATTTGGAACATTGATGATGCATAAAGAATCAACAACTAATAAACAAAATTGGAAACCATCTATGTATATGCAAATCATTTAATTCTCTATGTTTGTTTACTTTTTAGGTTCATTATCAATTAATTGATAAATAGTAATTGTTATAAAAAATTTTCTAATTTTGGATGCTTGTACATATTAAGTCATTTATGATCAATCAAAAATCTATGAAAAATCATGATATAGAGAGTAAGTAATAAAATCAACTTGGTTTGGAGTTAAAAAATCGAGTTGAGATCAATATAACTATAGTTAATTTTTTTAATGCATTAATAATGTATCCCCATTAAGTTACAACCTAGCATATGAAATAAATGTAATGTAAATATGTAATAATCTAAAATTGCTCAAAGGAAGAAAGGAGTAACCACTGTAAAAAAACATATTAAATGAGAAATTATAATGTACATAATATGAAGCCTAGTGGCAAACCTCATTTTTTAATTTCTCATCTTGTTTATTTAATAATTTATAAAGTAGCTTATGAGACAAAACCAAAAGAAAATTTAAAGTGAAATTTAAAGAAAATAGAAGTTGTAGAAAAAAATAGCAAAGGTCACATTACCTTAAGAATAACTCCAATAGGAATAAAGTTAATAAGTAGCTCCCATAACTTCCCTCAAACCTGAATCTTAAGCATATGGAAAACATGTTTGATTTGAAAGTTTAAATGAAGAATGATGGATCTATAAAAATTATTTATTTATTTATTTTATATTAGACATTACACAATATAATATGCATAAAATATAAAAACTTATAAGACTATACTCCTAATTATGTCTTAAGATAATTCAGAAACATACTTCTCCCAGTTTAGTACGTGAATTGCTTGACTATTTGTAAAAAGATATCTATAATTGAAACAATAAAATATAAAATAATATTATTAAAAATCTTGTGATGATAAACTTTTTAGCTATGAGTCATGGAAGAAAAAAAAGTGAAACAACAATGTTAATAAAAAAGATGTGTTATGAAGCTTAGCTGTTAAATATTGCAAGTCTTGAATGAAAATATTTCTCTTCTTAAACTCCTTTTTAATTATCTATTATAAGAGCAACAAATCTAGGTAGAAGTTGCAGCGTTTTTTTTTCTTTCTAATGAAATGTAATACCTTAATAATTAAATCTAGGTAGAAGTTGCAGCGTTTTTTTTCTTTAATGAAATGTAATACCTTAATAATTGGGAGCAAGAAAATCTCATATAACTTATTATATAACAAGGAATAATAATACAATTGACAATCTCAGCCATTGTATGTGTCAATGTCTCATAAGTAAAAAAACGTTGATATGATGATAATTCCTAAGATATTGATGCAAGACATTGCTAAAATTAAATTGAGAAATTTACATATAAATAGTGTTTTTAAAACCCTAATCACAACCAACAATTAGATTTATGAACCACTAAATAAGATGAATTCTAAAAATAACATAAAATTAAGTTTAGTTATAAACTAAATAAAAAGTCTAATAAAGTAGTCTTAGATATGCTTAATCTCCTAATTAAAGATTGATGTGTTGGGCTATCCTTTGTTGTTTTTTACTATACATATTTGTGAACTATATTTTAGGTCTAATATCCCCACTAATACTTTCAAGGTTGTAAAAACATGACCCCATGAAGCATAATATTAAATGGTTTTGATGATATTTCTAGAAATCAGGATCAAGTTGTTGTAATGTATCTCTAGTAATCTAATAGTCTAAAGCATATCATCTTACCTATGAACTAGGATTCGTTAAACCTCACCATCCTAATTTTTTTTCTAGAGTCTTGGTTATGGTGCATCAATTAAAAAGGTATAAAGAGAAATTGAAGGATGTAAAAATGATTGAAAAAATTCTTTGATCCATAGACTCAAAATTTAACTACATTGTAATGGTCATTGATGAATAAAAAATTTAGAGATTATAACCATTGACCAGCCTTTGTGTTATTTATAAGCATATGAAAAAAGACTAAAGAAGAAAAATGAACCTTTATCTCAAATTCTCCAATCAAAAGTATCACTAAAAAAAGAATAAGAAAATAAAAATGAAAAAAGAATAAAGTAATTATGGTTGTGATTATAATGGTTAACAAGGTGAGGTCATAAAAGAAGTGGGGGAGTTAAAAATTTCTTCAAGCATGAAAAAACTAGAAAGCAATCTCAATTAATAAGAGAGTATGAAAAGAGTAGTGGTTCTAGAAATGGTCAAAGTAGAAGTAATGTTAGATGTTATAATTATTATAAGTTGATCATTATGTTTTTAAATATCAAAGTCTTCCTAGCAATGAAGGAAAAAAAATTGTATATATAAGAAAAAGATGAAAAGGCTACTTTATTGATGATGTGTTAAGCTAAGAAATACGAAGAGAAAGCTTTGAAGTATTTATAGATTACAAACAAACAATTATGAGACTAGGAATAAAAATATATTTATGAAGCTTGATGAATCTATAAATGGAATATTACCTTTAGTGTTAATACAAAAGTTCAATTAAGAAGAAATGTGACATTTTTATTTGACTAAAAAATAGAGCACGTGAGTTTATTTCTCATGTCTATTATGTGTCTAATTTAAAGAATATTATTAAGAGTTTGGTCAGTTTCTTGAAAAACAATATAAATTTGATATAAAAAGTTGTTATTGCCTTAACATAAAAGATAGAAAAATAAAATTTTCATAAAACAAAATAAAATGTAAGCTGAACTTATCTAGAATATGTAACCTTTTTCATATTATTGTAGGAGTATATTTTTGTTGCAAATTTCAAGTCATAGTGATAAATGCTTAAATGTTTGTGCAATTGATTTCTTTTGACTTTAACAATTGAGAGTAAGTCACTTTAATCTTGATGGGCTAAAGTATAATGTATCATAAATTTAATAAATGTTAAGGAAGCAAAAAGACAACATGAATTAACTATGTTGTGAATTAAATAATGAAGTGAATTAGACATGATTGCACAATGAATTACAATATATATTAAAGATGGTAGAGAGAGGAAATGAATATATAATTTATACGTTTTTAGTAAATAAATTGTGGAGTAAATTCCATGAGTTGTGAAATAATAATATTAATATAACTTGAATATATTAATGAAGAGAAAATACTTATAAAGTAACCTCAATATGAAAAGAATATATTAATGAAGAGAAAATACTTATGAAGTAACCTTAATATGAAAGGAAACACTTAATGAAAGTGTTTGAATAAGATTAATGAATTTTAAAATTATAAGGAATAAATTGTATAATAAAGAATTGACACGACTAAAAGATTGATGTCTTTTTCCAAGTGCAAGAGTGTCGAAGTAATAAATAACCCGGCAAGACTGAGGTCGAACCACAAGGAGGTTAATTGTACAAATTATAAATAACAA
>NW_011499899.1:93453-116667 GCF_000495115.2 Populus euphratica | reverse complement strand
ACTAATTGATGAGTGGGTGACCAACTCTTGACTTGGTGACAATCCTTATCTTCTATTGTCTACCCAAAACGTGATTGATAACGTGAAAATTAAAGTCACTTGACATATGAAAGTTGTAGGAAATTGTCTCAGCTTTCTTGTGTAAAAAATTCAGCTCATTTGGACTTTTAGAACTCTAGATATGGGTCAAACACTAAACAGTGCTCGAGTTGGAAAACAGATTCGGACTTTTTTGTTGTTACTATAATTTGGACTTGAAAATGACCTTATTAGATCTTGGGCTCCATATGAAAGTTATAAGCCTATATCTTACCTTTCCATCCATATAAAGTAGACCTAAATCTGAGATCTACAGCTCCAGATATGACCCAATTACCAAATATTGTTCCGGTTTGGATTGCACCGACATCTCTTTTCTAAGTTTGGTCATCTTTTTGTCCTTTCAATTTAAGTTCTTAAATTTATCAATCAATCCTTTCATTTATGTGATAGACCTGGATTTAAAATGAACATTTACCATAAATTAAAGGTATCTTATATTATTAGATATACTATTATTAAATATACTTTAGTTAAGGAGTTATTGATACTTTAAGTGCAAAATGATGAGATAAAACCTTGATAAAAATGCAATTTTAAATACTAATCAAGTAACCTCAATATGAAAAGGAAACACTTAATGAAAGTGTTTGAATAAGATTAATGAATTTTAAAATTATAAGGAATAAATTGTACAATAAAGAATTAAATTAGATTATGAATGAAACAATTATAATGATGCATAAGTGATAATGTGATGAATAAAATGAAGTGAAGAAACTTTATAGGGATACAATGAAAAATGTAACATGTTGGAAATTGATATAAGGTTATTATTCTTCAAGAAAAATTTATGAAATTGATTTTATTCATATAATGGTTAAATGTTAGTAAATGGAATTATATAAATGTTTAATATAATTTATATTTGTAAATTTGTGTATGTCACATGTAAACTCCTTCGAGGACATCAATTTTTTAGAGTCATTATGCTATCCAGTATTATATAGAAAGAATATCTATATTTTTAAAAAGAGAAGAACTTATAAATAGTTTATATGAATGTAATTTTAACAAGAGTTGTAATAAATTGCATATATTTATAAAACTGTTAAAAGGTTATTAAGACTTTTCTTCACACACATTAAATTATTGAAATTAAGTAAAAATACACAAGAAAGTGTGGGAAGTTAGAAAGGGATATTTGGTATTTTTTAAATATTTTTGTTATTATCATGAAAGATAATTTTTTATATGGCTATATATATATATAGCCTTAAGGGGTTTTTTCATCTTTTAATAAAGGATTTTTTATTATTAATAAATTAACTCAAGAGCAACTTGATTTTTAGTTAAATATAAAACAGAAACAACAGGCATATAGAAGGCTATAACACTCTTCGGGCAGCGCATGTGACATCTCCTAATATCCAAAATACCTTTTTGTTGTGCCATTGAAAATACCATCATGTCCTTTTCAATATGGATCGACAAGTGTCAACAGCGGTAATTCAATTTATCACCAATGAGCTTATCTTTTTTTTTTTTCTTTTTCTTTCCTTGAAAATTACAGCTTGGTCTTATTTGTAGGTGGTATTTCAACTTCAATCCTTTTTCTTTTGATTTTTAATTTTTGTTCTTAGCTCTTTTATAGAAGTTTTATTCCTTCTTTTGATTTTTAATTTTTGTTCTTAGTTCTTTTATAGAAGTTTTATTCCTAATTTGTTTTTCTTACCTCTTTTGTAAAAGTTATCATTCTTTTTTATTACACCCTTCAATCAAAAATTTATTTTTATTTTTTTATATCAATTTTGATACTCATTCTTTTGATTTGTTGGAGTCCTTTTGCTAAATTGGTTTTTCATTTTAATTTCACCCTTCATCCAAATATAAAATTTATTTTGTATTTTATTTTGATTATTATTTTTTTAATTGTTATTTTTTGAATCCTTTTGTGTAATTGAATCTATTTTTTTTTTAATTTTGTCCTTCAATATTTGATTAATTAAAAATTAAACTTTATAATTTTTCCCACATAAGATGCTTCAATCTTAATAACCTGAGTAACGAGTTTAAAAAGTCAATATAATTTTTTAATAAAAAAACTAGTTTTATAATTCTTTTTATTTTTTTTATCGAGTTATTTTAATTTTATAATCTAAATCACAAGTTTGGGAAGATATCTTGAATTGACTCAACCCTAATTATCCCGAGTTATAAATTTATCATTCTAATTTAGGTTGACCAAGAACCATTTTTATACTTTTTTTACCTTATTTTATTATTATTTAATAAGCCGTGAATTAAGATACAAAGTTTGTTCTCAATTGAAAAAACAAATTTCTCAATTATCTTAATCACTTTTCTTTGTAAAGTTAATCCATCCACTATCTTTTCCAATTTTTTCCCATATAATATATCAATATATTTAACCTAATTAGATCTAAGTATCCAAGACGTATATTTTTCTATTTTAAAACTCGCTTATAGCATCTTAACATCATTTCTTTCCGCATAAATATTAATTCATCCCCTCGATAAAGCACGGGCACCTAAGATAGTAAATTTCTATTTCTGCATGTTATACAAGAGCTATTATGTTAACTCAGGTTATGTTTAGTAATGTTTCAGGAATATATATATATATATATATATATATATATATATATATATATATAAACAAAACAAAGATATGTTTGGCTCAAAATACGGAAGAGAAAAATAATTTTAGCATGAATTTCAAGACTTTCAAGATAAAAAGTATAAGAAAACATTCTTTTTGTCCTTATTTTTAGTACAATAAAATAGTAACTAAAGACTATTTTAATATATACTAGATCCCATGTCCAGGTGATAGCATGGGCATGCTGGTAACATATTTAAATGTTGCAGTGGATTTAAGGAAAAAATTATATATAAAAAAATTATATACAAAAAAACTATTACAATTCCTAATATTTTTTTTTAAAAAAACTAAAAGCCAAATTCTTAACTAACTTAATATTAAAAAAATAAAATCAATAAAAATAATGTTGAAAAAAAAGAAGGCAATTTTGAAAATAAAAAGCAAAAATAAAAAATAAAAAAACATTTGACCAAAGTTAAAGCTAAATTCTTAATCACCTCAATATTAAAATCATGTAGGAAAACATTGTACAATCTAAAAAACAAAAATTAAAAATAAAAAAACATGTGACTAAAGTTAAAGCTAAATTCTTAATCAGCTCAATATTAAAATCATGGAGGGAAACATTGTACAATCTATAGTGTTTTATAAGAAAATATATAATTATAATTCTCAACCTGCTCAATATTAAAAAAATAAAATCAACAAAAATAATTTTAAAAAATATAGAAAAACAAAAGAAAAAAAACATGTAAAACAAAAATAATTTTTAAAAATATAAAAAAACAAAAGAAAAAAAACATGTAAAGAAACATTGTAACAATCTATAGTGTTTCATAAGAAAATCTACAATTGCAATTTTCAATCAACTCAATATTAAAAACAATAAAATTAATAAAGATGATTTTGAAAAAAATCATAACAAAAAAATTATATGAAAAAATATTGTAACAATCAATGATATTTTAAAGAAAAAAACTGCAAAGTTAAATTTTCAACCAGCTCAATATGAAAAAAAATAAATTCAATAAAAATAATTTTAGAAAAAAATTGATAAAAAATGTGAGAAAACACTATAATAAAAAAAAAAAATTATATAGAAAAACACTATAGCAATTTACAGTATTTTAAAAAACTACAAAGCTAATTTCTCAATCAGTTTAATATGAAAAAAAAAATATTTTTAAAAAAAAAACTATATGAAAAAACACGGTATCAATCTATAATATTTAAAAAAAATTATAAAAATAAATTTTCAACTAGCTCAATAGTAAATAAAATAAAATCAATAAAAATAAATAAATAAATAAACAATTTTGAAAAAAAAAATATATAAAGAAAGCTAAAACTAAATTTTCACACAGCTCATTATTAAAAAAAATATTCAACACAAATAATTTAAAAAGAAAAAAAAAAACAATTTTGAAAAAAATATATATAAAGAAAGCTAAAACTAAATTTTCACACAACTCATTATTAAAAAAATATTCAACACAAATAATTTTAAAAGAAAAAAATAAAAAACACTACAACAAAACAAAAACTATATAAGAAAAATACTGTAACAATCCATAATGTTTTTCTAAAAAAACTATAAAACTAAATTCTTTACCAGCTAAATATGAAAAAAAATAAAATCAACAAAAATCATTTTAAAAATAAATAAATCATAAAAAAAAACTATATAAAAAATATTATAACAATTTATAATATTTAAAAAAAATTACATAATTAAATTCTCGACTAGTTAAACATTTAAAAAAATAACAACAATAATTTGAAAAAAAATGAAAAAACAAAAAGAAAAGTTAATTTTGGGTAAAAGAAGATAAAAAAAAGTCATGTAAACCAAAAAGAAACAAAAGCGAACAAAATACATATGGGAAAAGCTCCCATGCTTCCCCCTTTTATAGTATTGATTTTGCAATATTATAGAGATGGACTCCAAGCATATTTCTATCCAAAGGGGGGGGGGGGGGAGCGAGAGAGAGAGAGAACAAAATAAAAGGAGTTGGTATTATAGTCTAACTGACGCCAGGCAAAAATTATGAGAGATGAAAATTGAAGGCCTGAGAGAAATAATTGGATGAAAAATTTAGACCAGCTTGTAGCAAACCTGCGGAGAAAAGGTTAAGGATCACAATGCATTTTGCAAAAGCATAAAGCTTTAAGGATCCCTTGCAGTCATTCTTCCAAAGATGATACAACAAAGCACACCCGCACGACTACTTCCAAAGAGAAAGAAAGGAGCAGATACAGAGAGAGAGAGAGTACGTGGAAAATTGTGGTGAAACCATGAATTGATATACACCAACAATTTCCAAGCATATTATTGCATGGTGCTTTCTCTCTTCTCAAATAGTTGTTTTCTTTTCCTCAATGGCAACAGTGCACAGCGTTTTGTCAAGAATGAATTAATTGTTCAGAAGACCCACCTTCCATTTCGTTTCCTTGGTAAACAATTCAGCTAGTGGAATAAGTTCCTTCAGCAATATGAACTCACAATCTGATCAACAGAAACTGCAGGATTCTGGATGGCACCGTGTTTTAATCGACTCCTTCCTGTCAATAATGAATGTCCAGCTCATTCCTTATTTTGTGCCTGTTCATGTGTTATTGTAACTGTACGCAATATGCATGAGGATGCAAGCATCTATATATGCATTCAGTCTGCATGCGAGTGCACACATAATTAAGTAAACTACACAAGCATTACACTGGCTGACAATGAGCAACCGGGACTTGCAATGTAATCCAAGTATTTGTTTCTAATCCGTCCCGATGCCATTGTCCAGGATTCTAGATATTCTATCCATGGAAACATCAATAATTGCTGTGTCCATGCTTGATTCAGTAATTTATTGTCAGGGGAGCTGATCAAGCGTATCAATTAATATAATCAACTCATAAATTTACTGTTTTCACAAGCTGAATTTCTTCTATTTAACCAAGTACATAATCTTTTATTGAAGACATGTTTTTTGTACCCAGTTCACAACGCCTGACTTGATCTATCCACTTCATTATTACCAGCTAAGGATCATCATTAGAATGCCTAAACAGTATGGCAACAGGTATATGTTTAATAATTTTATTCTTTAATTAAACACCTTATATAAATGATCATGAAAAATTAATAAATCCTAAAGTGATACACCATGTAAAAATCAGACTGAAATATAATTTTAGTGTTACAGATACGAGTATCATCCAAATTCCAAGCATATAAGTTTAGCAAGATAAGTAGAAGACGAGTAACTAGTTCTTGCTCAACAACAAATTTGCCAAATATGATCAATATTTCCAATTCCATGTTAGTCAAGGGTCTCATCTTTTTTTCCCCCAGACGAAAAATATTCAATAAAATCAATCTCTAACATGAGATTTCAATTATACTCATTAGCAATTCTTTCCATACATGCATTATTTTTGGTAGCATTTCTATAATCAGTTTGGGAAGTGACCCACTTGGTGGAGAGCTAACTACAGGTCCCAGTAAATACTAAACACACACCTACATGTATGCAAAGATACACACACGTGCACACACATAAATGTATGTATAGTAAGAGAGGGGAGCATCCAGGCCATACCTTTAGGTCTCTTTCTCATCATCTTTTACCACAATAACAAAACCAACATGTCCTTGAATGAAGAACGGAATATGTTTACTATCCAATCTAAGCTTCTCCTTTCACTAAACTATTTTCATCTTTGCTTGCCATGCTACTGACAGTTGTGCTACTGTTCTTTGGTCCATCTCTGGCAGAACTGGTTAATCTCTTGTAAGCCTTCTTTTTTGAAAGTGAAGCATCCTCTACTGAATCAACTTTGGTGGGATTTACAAATTTTGTAGCACGGCTTTTATCCTTTGACTGTTCAGTATTCCCTTCAGTTAAATCCCTTGCCTGCTGCTCTGCACTGGACTTCTCTGAAGTTGCTTCAGGAAGTAATGCTTTGCGACTAAGGCGAAGTTGTCCCTTTCCATTTACCTGCATAAACATAAGTATTAGAGAAACAGTTCTGTCAATGTTGTGTCAAGAGCAACAAATGTTGTGTGCAAATCGATGATAGTACAGCACTAAGGATGTTCCAGTTTGCTCCGGAGTCTGGAAATCATGGTTTTATTTCCTCTGCAAGGCAGAATATCTTGGCTCAACATTACAGCACAAATGCCGTTTAGTAATTAAACCTATCGCCTTATCTATCTTTTTCTGTCACCTGAATTCACTTCATTGAAGGAAACCTAAATCCAGTTTCAAAAAAACTATAGAACTTAAATTCAAGGTTTTCTTCTCAACCCAATCACAAACCACCAAAGATTTATATCTACTAGAGATTTTAAGGATTGGCAACATGGATGCTGATATTTATGTATAAAAATGATGCTCAACAATAATTAAATAAATATAGATGGCACCAAAGGAATCATTAATTGATTATTAGAGTTAAATTAACTTTATATATATATATATATATATAAAGAACTTCAGAAGTTGGCTAAAAAAGCTTGTCACGGAATTAAACTTGTGTTTGTGTGATTGCATGACTGGGAACTTCCCAACCTCAATGAGTTTAACATCAACACGATCTCCAACTTTGAAAGCCTGTAAGAAAATAGAGGAGAGATTTTAACTTTCTGACATGATAGAAGAACTAATTCTTATTGCTAATCTAATGGGGGAAGTAGGGGAGCAAAAATGACACTGCTTACATCTTCTGCCTTTGGCAACCAGTTAGAACTCAGTTCACTAATGTGGCAGAGTCCCTGCCAGAATTCAATAGTCGAGAAATTCATGAGATTACTTTCTTCCCCAAACAGAATCATATATGACTTCAGATATGCTTGTTTATGTACCAAACATAATCTTCTGTAAATACCACACCTTGTAAATGGAACTTAATTTGATTAAATGCTATATTTGAACTTTTACTTTTTACCAAACAACAAAGAAAGTCCTGTCTTTGACAAATTTGAATCGAATATAGAAAATTATAGTGAAAGGACTATCTTTTGATGAAATTTGGAATTCTAGAGTCACATAGAACTGCAATTACAACAAATATCAAAGTTTTTTTTAAAAGAAACTTTTCAAAGCAATAAATTGGTTTATGATGAACTTAAACTACTTTCCTTCATGATAGTTAGAACTCAAAAGTTTTAATAATTTTCCATAAGCAATACAATAGTTTGGACTTTGACGTTTATCAAATTGTGCAATGAAACTATATACCTCATGCCCCGGGGCTATCTCAACAAAAACTCCGTAAGGAGCTACTGATTTGATCTCGCAGTTCCTGATTAGTAAGAGAAAACAAAGTCAAATACTCCTCATATTCACAATCATCATGTAACAGGCACCAGACAAGCTATAAATTGACGGCATACACTTAATAATCATGGGACTTGTCCCAATTAATCTGCCGCTTTACTTCCATAATAGAAGGAAGAAAAGAAGACAGCTATTTCAATTTTTTGCAACTTGATCTGAATAAAGTGAAACAAAAAAGACAAAAGAAAAGGGGCAGAAAAAAGTTCATGAAAAGGACATACTTGTAGATATCACCAACAGTTGGAACCATAGTTAGTTGACTAATAATTGATATGGACTTCTCTATACTTGACAAATCCTTCGCAGTAATTTTTACCTGCAAAAGCCAATGATTTAAAAAGTTGTATTGATGTCAGGTCACACAACCAATGGAAGATAAACTCTGTATCTGATTTTACAATTCCATCATCCTGTGTGTCAATAGCCTCTACTCCAGTTTCTTCTATGATACTCTTCACCTTCTTCCCACCAGAACCAATGATAATGTTAACTTTCTCTGGATTGACCTATAAGACAATATTATCATAATTGGGAATATGTGAGTTAACACATCATTGAGTATAAATTCTACTTTCAACAGACAAGCAATGGAGGGTGTATAGAAAACAAGCAAACCTTCATAACATGAATCAATGGGGCATACTTAGAAAGCCTTTTAGAAGGGGAAGGTGAGCATTTCAACATTTCAGCTGAACCATAAAAATATGAAAAGAATTAACAAAAGATTTAGCTGAAATGACCTGATCAAATATGATAACTCAAACTGGTGAAAACAAGTGCTTCCAACAAATGTAAATCAAAAGCACATCAACAGCTCTAATTAATTAAGAAAATGGTAGTATTTAATTAATGCATTAAGGATGTGTGACTAATTCTACAGAATTTTGGCTAGATAACATCCAACTATTAACCAAACAAATTTAAAAGAATTTTTTTTTTTTTTTTGGGGGGGGGAATAGCTTGCACAGTTTCCATTACCAAGAATATGCTTTCGGCCATCCCTTGCTTGTAGCAATGCTGTCCTCATGACAGGTAAAGTAATTCCTCCAACCTATCATGTAAAAATTGCAATTGATTATGATTCAAGGGTTACAGAAGATCAGCTCGTGAAACTGAATAGCTACCATAAGAAAGCATCCATTGCTATAGGGTTGGCAATAGGTTGTTGGTTAGAAGGCAAAACATGCTCTCTAGACAAAAGACACAAAAGCTGTCAAGAATGCATAAGAGCTGTAAAGATAATGACCTTTATGTCCATCTGAAATGCAGTTACTCCATCTTCATTTCCAGCAACCTGCAAAGACCATGCTTATAAGGGGATCTTTCTAACTCAATTGCACTATACCCTTTCTTCTGAACTTAAACAAGCATTTTCTAAGTCCAACAAATATATAATCAAGAATAATGCAGAAGGCAAAGAAATAGAATAGAAGCACAAATCAGGAAAATAACATTAAGTATTACCTTGAAATCCATATCTCCAGAAGCATCTTCTGATCCGGTTATGTCAGACAGAATGAGTGGTGTTCCATCGCCCCCAAATTCCCCAGTGTCGAGAACCATACCCATTGCTATGCCAGCAATCATGCATTTTACAGGAACACCAGCATCTTGTAATGCCAAGCAGCCTCCACAAACAGAGGCCATGCTGTTCAATGATAGGCACTAAATAATAAGAGCCAAAAACACATAGCAAATACTCAACATGAAGTAGTAGAACTGAAAGGAGGGTTTTAGCACCCATCAAAATGATATCAAATGTCAAAAGATGCTGTCAGAGGTCTGGCCCATAGTCTAATTGGAGAACTAAAACATTAGTACTTTCTATTGCTTCTGACCTTGAGGAGCCATTGCTTTCTGTGATTGTACTCTCAACTCGTACAGTATAAGGAAAATCATTTTCAGAAGGCAATATAGGTTCAAGAGCTCTCTCAGCAAGCATTCCATGACCGATTTCTCTTCTACTAGGTGCTCCTATGCGGCCTACTTCTCCAACACATGATGGAGGAAATGAGTACTGAAACATTAGAACAAGGAGATGAATTTTCAGTAGTAAATCCAAGTGCAATTCTTATTGGCAAACTTGTAAATTTTTTAACAGATAAATTAATTTGTATGGAAACAGCATGATCATTTATCATGATCACGAATTCCCAAATATACATGTAGGCAGGAGCTAAGTTATAGTATCTGCGACCTTTGATCACGACCATGAACATTTTAGCAACCACAACCTCAATTCAAAACCATGCTGAGCATGTCTGGAAGCATCCAAATGTAATAGTTTCAGCATGCAGGAATTATATTAGTGTAATTAGCTAAATGCTTTAAACTTTGGTTATCAAAATGCTGCAATACAGACAATGACTACCTATTCAGAAAAAAAAAAAGTTGAAAAAAATTTACAACAAAAGGTTTGCCTCATAACAGACAGCATAGCTCTAGATCTTTAAATTGTATCAAATACCAATGGCATAAGAACCTGAATGGTTTGTGCTGAGTAGTATAAGCATTTAATGGTGCTCTACTATCGAAAGTGTACTCATAAAACTGTCAAAATTGAAAACAGGAAGTTATATATAATTGTTTGGTTATAATATGAATTATAACACCAGTTCCTTTCTCTCTTTCTTAATTCCATATCCAGAAAAGTTAAATGAACAATTTGTATAAAGCTTTCATTTTGAACAACTTGAACAATGCTTTCATTTTCTACTCTTCTTTCTACTTCTTTGTATTACATGAAAGTAACTTGTAAATCAAATATACATAAGCTAGACCACTATATTTTCATCTCCAAAGCTCTTCGAAAAAGATTCTTATTCTAAGAGGAAGAAATTTTTTTGAAAGTAGTTACTAGTATCAGGAGAAAAGAGTGCCCATCAAACATAGCTTAAACCTTGAATTTGACGTTAACAATTTTATTAGATATGTCTAATGGAACTAAATGATACATAGCCAATTACATGATCAGTTATTTTAAACTTGAACAGCGTGCAAAAAATTACTATAGAACATGACCTGGTACCAAATGATCTTGCAAAATAAACCCACACCTCACAGCTAAGAGCATTGAGAAATGCAGAAAGTCGCTGTTAGGTAACTGCAATCCATTACTAAACAAAAGTTTGAAAAAAGATCATCCCAAACAGACCTGTAGATAAAACCTCTTGAATTCCTCTTCATCCACAAGGTTGTCTACTCTTTGTGCCATTTGTTTATCACCAAGTGTAACAACCGCCAATGACTGGAAAATAAAAACACTTGATGATCACTAACAACATTATGGTATGCAAATGTAACATCATGGCTTGTGAATCATTCTCCAAGCATAATCAACTCCATCAAGCAAACTTATCCAAAGCTAAAGTAGTAACAATGGTTGACAAATGAGAAATTGTCAACCACAATACATAAATTAAATCCACTGATAAAATTTGTTTATTTCAGAAGGAGAGGAATTTAAGATCAATCATCCAAAAGGTTGGTTGATGAGCAGATCCTCCATGCTAGTGAAAGCAAGGAAAGTAGGCCAGGTGGATGTACAAACCCAGCATTGTTTTAACAAGGATAACAGATTCTTGAATTGGAAAAGAAATGAAGAAATGAGAAGATAAAGAGGAAAGATAGCTATTCAGTGAGTCAACATAAATGAGAATCACCTCATACATTCCCAAGCCATTATTAGCAGTCACTTAAAGGAGAAACACTTGAAAATAGATACTAAAAAATGTAACATCAACAGAAGAAAATATGATGAATAACCTGATGGATACACTTGTTTATATGAATCAAAGGGATAGAATCACATGACAACATAACATTATAACCCAAACGGTTTTGAACATTTGATCTCATAAGCATGCAATGTGGTCATACCACTCTATGGATAGGAGTTTGGAAAGAATGCAAGACGAAGTTTGCATTAACAATGATCTCAAGACATGACCAATCAGAAATAGCACACAATCAGGTGAGCCTCTGGATGCTTCTGACAACAAAAAACACTTAGTCTAACCTGTGTTTCTCCACGGGTGAAAAGAGCACTTCCGTGTGCTCTAGGGAGTAATCCACAGCTGGAATCAATTGGACGTATCCCTTCTGGAGTTCTCCCATCACTTCTTTTTCCTCCCTGGATCAATTGAAAGTAAAATGAACATGTGACATGAACATGCCAGGCATCAATCATTTTTCTCATCCGTGGTAAAACATATCCTAGCTGACTCCATATTGTTGGAACTTGAAACTGATTTCTATCCATGAGAACTTTTCGGTACAAGATAATTGAAGGGTAAGAACACAGATGTTAGCGCTTAAGTTTCAAGTTACACTCAGTTTGTTTTATTTTTATTTTTTTCCAAAAAGAAAATAGTGAACCATTCAAAAAAGTTGCCAAAAAATAATAATAAGACCCAGTAGATTACAGCATGTATAGCAGCACTCTTGAAGTGAGCTAGTAGCTGGTGGAGTGAAAATTGTAAAATTCTTGTTTGCTATAAGAAACCAAATTTATGGTTAAATGACCAAGAAAATTAAGGAGAGGCAATTTTAAAAATGACAAGAACATGGGCATGTCTATGTCAGCCTTATTACTATAGGGTCGCTGCTCTGAAAATTAGAAAAGAGGAGGAAAGTCAGCAAATGGGATGAAAAATTATTATTCCCTTCACTCCTCCCGGTCATAAGAAGGATTTAAAATGAAGCAAAATGGCTGTGATGAAGAAAGGAAACGTGATTTGATTAAGAAGGAAAAGTGATTTGATTAAGTATAACAATTTTGCACAAGTAAAAAGTCCATATTAAAGTTGCTTTCAATAATCTCCTACTTTACCCACTTCCTCAAACAACAATCCCTCATACCTCCACAATACGTCTCCGCAAGAATTTGGATGTAACTTCTTTAAATACCAGCTTCACATCCACCTCAGAAAACAGCTAGAAGAGGAAAATCAAAATAAAGTGTTAATAGAGCATACATGATAAACGGGACAGCAAGTACCAAAATTAAGTTAGCATTTACCGAAGGAGAGGATCTGCGTCCATTTGGCTTTATGTGGACATCACCTTCATCTACTTCACCATCTACAACAACTTCCTCATCCTCCTCTTCAACCTCTAGCAAGTCTGCAACTGTTTCAGGGATTCCAAAACTTTGATCCTTGCTCACATATCCCTTTTCTGTAAGTATACGAAGCACTTTTTCTTCCAGTGATTGAAGGGCCTTTCTTCTTGGTACTTTATTCCTAATTTGCAACACTTTTACTAACTCATCACCAGCGATTTCCTGTGCAAGGACAGCATAAGCATTAGTATCAATTATCACTTATATCTTGAAAAAATAAGTGGACTCACAAAATGCATGGTCTTGCTTAAAAAAACTAATTTAAGCAAGACAACAAAAGGTAAGGATCTTGTTAGCTGGAATTACAAGTTAAGGCACAAATTACCAGAATGGATAACTGGGCAGCTCAAGCCTGCTACATTAAAACAGGTCCTTTCAGTCTGGGAAATCATGATTAACTTTGTATGTTAAAAGTGAAACTACACATTGAACTTATGGTATCATATGTGCAACTTTCCTCTACAGCTGTGCATATCAATGGTAACATTTGCACAGCTCATGCAAAATTAGATACTCAAGAAAATATCGCAGCATAAAGCTTTGTCAACTGACACAAATGCTGAATGGAGAACTGTTAATCTTCTATGCAACATCAGCAGCTCAAGACATCACTGTGCTTCATATGCAGTGCAATTATCCAAACAGAAATAATTTGTATAGTACAAAATAAAATACTTCAGGAATGCCCTTGAAATCTTTTTATCCAGCTTTTAGCCAAATAGAGACAGGATAATAGTAATTTAGAAAATAGTTTAATAGCTACAGAAGCAGCAATTAATCAAAAAACTTCTAGCAGGAGCAGATGGTATGTACTTAGGGATGAACGAAAACCATACCTCCATATGCTTATATAGCTCAGGAGGAGGTAATTTGATTGCATCAAGCATTTTAGGTTTCCCACACTTCTTCACCAAAGCATTCACCTCATTGCAAATTGTCCTCACTGCATCCTGGCTTTAGTGAACAGGCAAGATTTTAGCATCTAAATGATTTTCTTTCTAGTTGTGGAAAATGGTTAAAGCCACAAATAGAGAGGGCATTAGATCTGCCACACATCAGCATAACAGGTCCCTAACCAATAAAATGCTAAAAGAATATATGAGAATTATATTTTCCGATCAGTGTAATTGTATACTGCAACATATATTGCTCAACCCTCAGCAAATAACAGCTCATAATGAAGATCACAACAATAGCAAATATTACAATCAATGTTGGGCCATAGAACACATTATCAATTCAATCCCACACTCTTCCATCAAATCAAATAATCAAGAAGAAACAAATTCATAGTGCTGCCTAGCATTTCTGTGCAAAAACAAATCGTTATAAAAGAAGAAAAAGAAGCTGAGCAGTTAATGCTGCATATAACAGGTCACAGACTAGAGACAACATTTACTTTTTCTGAGAGGTAATACACAACATGTATAAGTCATTCAACAGAAATATGAGAAAAAATGATAAGCAACACACTTAATCAAAGAAACAACCTGTCCAATTTGTACTGCTTCAAGCAATTTTTCTTCCGGAAGAAAATTGCAATAACCCTGCAAGAAACAAAGATAATGGACAATGAAGTTCATGTAGATGGATTTCATTATTGATAACCACCAGCACGGTTAGGTGCATTGTAGCATTGCTACGGTTAAAATGTTTTATCTAATCAATAAAGTTTCTTCATGGTGTATTATAATGTAAGTGTATTTTCCATATGATAATGACAGGTTAGTGCTAGAGAAATGAATGAATAGGGAAATAGGAAAAGGAGAAAAGAAGAAGAAGAAGAAGAAAAGGAGAAAGAAAGCACATGCTAAAGGCATCTAGATAGAGAACCAGTCAATTAAAGTTCAAATCAATGAGACCATAACCATATAAACTAATTTACTTCTATCCCTATAAGTTTTTTTTTTTTCCTTTGCTTAATTTTTTTTTTGATGTGTTTGGATCTTTTTGATGTGCTGATATCAAAAATAATTTAAGAAAATAAAAAAAATATTATTTTAATGTATTTACGAGTGAAAAGCATTTTGAAAGAAAACCGCTACCATACTCTCAAACACCCCCTAAAAAAGATACAAACACAAGACCTAAACATGTCTTATTTTCAACCTAAAGTATGTTAAGAATTTTGCTGAAAGGAAACAAAATATGATAGATAGCATTCTCCTAACATATTAGGATTAGAGAAATGCAGCATCAACTCTAGCAACATCATGCAAAAATTGATCAGAAATGATAGAAAGACTACGTGACGCAGGTGGATGCAACACAAGAAAGACAACAAACACAAAAACATAAAATTATACCGAATATGAATCACATAAAAACCCTAATTCAAAATTTTATTACTAGATATTTTATGTTCAAGTAGTATAGTTTACAACTCTTTAAATAAACAAAAAAAACTAACCTATACAAGCTAGAAAACCTGAAAACAAAGAAAAAGCAATAAAATTCTTAGACAAGGCTAGAAAAATAAATAAAAAATCTAAATCAAATAAGAAAAAAATCATAAATCAACTAGGAAAATATAGCAAATCCCAAACAATAAGTTCTAGGCATTATCAGAAATCCTTTTCAATTTCTGATTGCTATGAAATTTTAATCCTATTCGAAAAAAGGTCTTTATAATCTCCTAGCAAAAAATTCAACCTGATCCAACAATCAGATCGAAAATTACACTCAATAACATAGTGTCTCCCCAGGTTGGAAAGAACTTGTCTTCGAGTTCAAATTACTCTCATCTTGATTCATGGATGTTCAATCAAGTCTCTCCAACCCCTTTTATTTCTTCTTTCTATGTGTGTAACAATTTTATATATCAACTTCAATCCCTTCATCTTAAAAATTGTATAAGAAACAATAATTGACAAATTATTTCTCTTCCATTGGCTTCTAGAGTAATAAATTGTAAATCTCAAAACTTACTTCATCAATATATTTGGTGTCCATATAACCCTTGAACACATCTACCTATCTACCTTTATGATAACATTAACCTTGGACCAACATAGTTTAAATCAACAATTTTCTTATGTTAAGTATCTTCCATGTTTTCTTTACTATTAACCTTTATCTTATCAACAAGGTCACCCCATCATTGTTATCATCACAACTATTATTGTCATTGTTTATGATATCATCATCAACATAATCATCATCGAAATCAACATCATAAATTGGTGGAGACCACCAATCTACATCTATCTCACCATAAATAGGATCACCAAAATCTTCATGATACTCATCCTAATCAAATCAAGGAGTTACATCCCCTGCTCATGCTCTTGAAAGGAATTCTGAAAACTAGTCATGGATTCATGATCACTATTTCTCACGATCCTCTAATATTTTCTTCTTCATCTCCACCAATTGACGACATAATTTTTCAACGTTGCCTCCGCTTGTTTATTGTCTCTAATTAAAGAGTTAATTTTGTAATTTATCTCTGCATGTCTTCTATCAACAACTCCTGAATGTTTCTCTCACAAGGAACCTCCTCATCCCCCTCTTACCTGAACACAGGTGACGTCCTCCAACTATGATTATTTAGTAGCACACAACAAACAAAATAAAAAGGGATTAGTGCACACAAGCAATGACATGGGATCATTGGATTCTAATACCAACTAACGCAAGTGAAAGCAACACAAGAAAGACAACAAGCACAAGAACACAATTATGTCGAATACAAATCACACAGAAACCCTAATTCAAAATTTTATTCTACATATTTTTTGTTCAAGTAGTATGCTTTTTTAGAAGAATTAAAACTCCTTGCATAAACGCAAAAACTAACATAAACAAACTAGAAAACCTGAAAATAAAAGAAAAGCAATAAAAATCATAAACAAAGCTAGAAAAATAATAAAAGAATTGTAAACCAAATAGAAAAAAAATATTAAATCAACTAGAAAAATATAGCAAATCTCGAACAGTAACTTCTAAACATTATCAGAAGGCCTTTTCGATCTCTGATTATTGTGAAGTTTTGACCCAGTTGGAAACATGATCTCTAAAATCTCTTAGCAAAATTTCAACTTGATCCAAAAGTCAAATAAAAAATTGTACTCAATAACATATAACTAAACATTAGAAAAACAATATCTTGCATCACTACAACTCTAATAAGCATATGGATATCATGTGAGGGCATTAGGGTTGCAATGGGTTCTCTTCTAGCAGAATAATAGTGCCACTATTCAAAGCAGCACATGATCTTCAAGCCTTTGAAATTTCAAGAGGACAACTTTTGAGTTACACCACAGCCTGTCACACATGCCAATGACAAGAAGGCATCTCCAGTACACTAGGAAACAATTCCTTGGTCAATAAAAGTGGAAAAAACATATCAAATACAAATGCATATACTAAATGAAACAGAATATTAGATTTTACACCAAAAAGCAACTCTCAATGATGTGTCAAATGAAAAGGTAATTAGCACATCATTAATGCTTCATGTGAAGGTTTAAAACAAACGCCAGCATCCATAACTTAGTTCATTTTCTATCTTAGTTGGGTGCACATAAGGTTAGAGTACCCTAGATAGAATCCAACTCCATTCAACATACCTATGCAGTGATACTGCAACAGTAAAACTGTTATCGCTATTTCACATGACCAATTGAAATTTCATTGCAAAAGAATGATACACACCAAAAGGGGCTGCAATTCAAACAATTATCAAAGATTAAAAGTTGACCTCTATCATGAATATTGCACTGTCTGTTCCAGCCAGCAATAAATCTAATTTTGACTCTTCCATCTCCTTGGTTGTTGGATTCACAATAAATTTGTTGTCAACAAGGCCAACTCGAACTCCTGCAATCACTTCTGTATTTGGCACTTCCGAAAGAGCTCTGTTGTAATTAAGTTTGAGAATTAAAACAAGCACATAATAACACATGATGTCTGGAACCTCAACACTTCAAGAACCAAAAAAAAAGACGAGGATATATTTAAGGTACACTCACAACGCTATCCCAGCTGCTGTGATAGCCAAAGAATCTGGAGAATGCAAGCCATCATAGCTTAAAACCTGTCCAGAAGAGGTAATGGCAATTATTAGCAAGTTTATGTATCCAGAAAGAGAGACAAGTCAAATATTGGCCCATCAAGTTTCAAAATGTTGATGATTGAACACTGAATCTTAACAAGCAAGCAAGATGGAGCATACGATAGATGATAAACTCAAACAATGCAGTGGGCATACCATGGTCAGACAGAAACCAGTCTGCTCTTATTTAAGCTAGAAAATTTCAGATCATTTACTCATCAGCTTTTATTTTCCTTTTCCATAACTAAGTTGTAAGTGAAATTGGTTGAGTAAGTTAAAACAAATCACATGAGAATTACAGCATCGAGCAATAATTCCCCAAGAGTTGGAAAAAATATATAAGCTTGCAAAAAATTTAAGACCTGAGAACAACCAGTTAATGTAAAAAATGTTGAGGGGTAGATGTTGAAAAATAAGGGGGGTAAAAGTATAGTAGAATTTTTACCCTCCAGGTCATTTCCTCTATTTCAACAATCGTTTTCTCCCTACAAATATTTCTTATATTTCTCTCCCCTTTTTACATATATAGTTCTCCCTCTCTATTCCTTCCTCTTCCCGCAGTCCCTAGAATCAAAAAGAAAAGGAAAAATTCGAAAAACTTTTGTAGGTTCTCTATCAGAACTGTTCCTAACTTTCCTCCCAAGACATTGCTTTCATGGGACTATAATTGAGTGATGACCTTATATATCCTTTGTAAAAATAATTTGACCAAATAAGAAAGATTAATAAGACTGCATTGTGTGCTTAAAGAACTCAAAGTGAATAAAGACAACCCTTGAAGATATCAAAAAGAAATATCTATGCAAATTAATTTCTTTGAGGTCTTACCCAAGATAGTATCTGAGTTTCATGGTAAAATCCCTTGAGCATAGTTGGGCGCAAAGGCCTATCTATCAATCTACAAATAAGAACCTAGAAGCAACCAAGAGAACAGATGCATAAACATATACACAGTGGCAACAGTTTCAGAAGCATTGAGAGAAAATAGAGTTCATAAAAGATATACTGCGATATACTTCTGCTAAGTATCAAAAATACATAATTTCTTTAATCTTTGCTCTATCAATATATCCAAGTAAAAACGGTTGGGCCATTTATGTTGATTAAAGACATATTGTAGGTCAAGCCTCATAATCCTACATAATAAATTCATGTGATATACCTGCACAAATAGCACCATCATGGAGGGAACAAAAGAAGAAAAATAATTAGTAATGACTGTAAGACAGCCAAAAAGAAAAGAAGGTAAAGAACCAAATAGCTAAACAATCACATATGTACATTAGAGAAGGTAATAATAGAGCAGATCAACACTAGCCCATGACAACAATCTGACAGAAAATCTTGTAAGAAAGCACAGAGATCTAGGAGCAGAATTCTTTCCAGATGTGCGGGTAAGCTAAAAGTCAAAATCATATTAACTCTTGTTCTACAAAGTCTTGGCTGAACAACTCCATTGCATCAATAACAGAAAAATGTTTGACATTGTGACACATAACATTATATATGGCACCAATGATACAAGATAATTATGATATTTACAAACTAGATATAGATGACATATCTTACAATGGCCAAGATCTACAAAATCTGAAATTGTACTTTCAATAATGTGACTTGTGTCTATGTCCACAAACCAATGATAAATCCTTGGCTGATGACAATGTGAGGCTTTAGATTAATGATAAGAGTATCACAATGCAAATTCTTTTAAATTTTCTACAATTTTGTAGAAAAGGGGATATCAGCATTATCTAAAAGTTTTAGCAGCTATTCAAATCATGTGTCCCCCATTCTTAGACAAATAACATGACAACCAATAACATGAAAGCAAAGTCACATATGCTAAGACTTGCCAGCAAATGAAACTCATATGAAGAAAATATAAACTATAATAGCTTGAAGTTAAAATCTTAGATTGAAAAGTGATAGTTAAAGACAACTGCTTCAGCTATCCACTTGATTAAGCATTTTCTGTACTTGAAAGAGATGGATAGTACCTCATGATCTTTCAACCTCCCTTCTCGTTTGAAAAATCCTCCACTAAAGCAATGGCATATATAAAGCACAAACATTAGTCTCCTCCACATAACTGCAAAATAAATTCCAAAAGTTGAAAGCACTGCAATACATACCTAGTTCGACCTGCTGCAGAAAATCGCTCTTGATAGTTTACAGAAAGAGGATAGAAATCAGAAGGTTCACTAGGAACATCATCCAAAGAAACAGATGTATAGATAATCTACAGAAAAGATGCAATAATGTAGATATAAGCATAAGAACCTGAGGTCATACATGACGACAACCAGCTGAACTTCAACATGACAATTATGAAGTAACACATGCAGAAGAAGTACCACAGCATACACATAAATACATGTGAAACAAAGCAGTTGAGGCTGCAGAACAGTAGTGGAGGTCTGAGGCTATGGGTGACTACACTCTCCTTGCCTTACCTAATAATTGGAATCCAGTCTTGGTTCACTCTTATAAGCCAAACAATTCAAACAGAAATACATTTAATCAGTTTCTTTCTTGTTAGCTAGGATAAACAGTCACTATCAGTCCAGTGGCTAAGCTACATAAATCAAGTAGCTCTCTCCTCCAAACCCACACACTCCAAACCCATGCCATTATAAGCACAATTAAGACTCGATATCTGAAGAGATTTTGCTAACTATTACTAGCGAGCACCTATCCAATACACACAGGAGTGTGTTCTGAAGTCGTAACTTCTTATCATTTAATGCATTCTGCATATGAAAGTACACACACAAAGTCCTTTTGGAAATCCCAACGCACTCTGATAAGATAGCATAAAGTTAATAAAATCTGAACATGGGTATCAGCTGTTCCGAAAACTAAGAATCTAAATTCCGATCCAAGGAATCAAATCATAGTAAAATCTGCACGTTAACAAATATATATATATATATATATATATATATATATATATTTGATATCAAACATTAACACTTATACATCAACCCTCACAAATCATAACTCACAGTTTCTCCATCTGTGACTGTGACGGAACCACTAGCTTGTCTCCCAAGATGACCCGTCTGAACCATTATCTACCGGAAAAAACAACCATAAAATACACAGATTTAAATAAATAATTGATTATTTAAACACAATAACGAGCAATCTCAAATAATTGATAACGACAACAAAACTAAACTGAAAATCAAACACAAGTTCGCATTCAATATCTTTTACCATTACTGATAGAAATTCCACCATACTGTTCATTATCCAAAACAAAAAAAAAACGATACAAATACAGCAAATTCTACTAAGAAATGCCACAGAACTAAACTCTAAAATTATCGAAACAGAAGAAGTATTTGAATTAAGTAAAATATACTTACATGTCTGTCACCGACGGGGATTTTGACAGAAATAGGCTGAGGCAAAGATTGAGGGCCGTCATTTACAGCAGAAGTGTCCTCGAAAGCTTTGACTACAGTAACCAACCTTTCACGTTTTCTTCTTGATAGAAGCAGAGAAAGTGAAGAACACTTGGAATTTGCAAAATTGGTGAAGCGAGGGCAATTAGGGGAGAGAGAGAGCTTGCAGCGATGATTAGTGTGAGAAAATGGAGGGTTGTGTGTGGAATTCGGACTGTAATGGAGAGTAGTGCTGGTGCTAGGGTTTGCTAGCATTTTTAACTGTGTTATTGAGTTTCAGTGGATTTGGCTAGAGTGAGAGAGTGAAGGAGGAGGGATTTTATCCGTTCTCAAGGCGCGCAGACAGAGCTGGTGTGTGCTAGATTGTGGAGTGCTGGTTTTCACAGGTAATGGATCTGGGCTTTTTGGTTTGTTCAAAATCGCAGGCCAGGCTTGGAGAATGCAGTGGGTTTTCTTTCTGTCTTTTGAAGTTTTTGGTGTTAAATTGGTTTTTCTTTTCTTGAGATTACTGCAGATTTTTATGATATACAATCTATTTGATTCTTGTGTTCGTTTTAGGTTTAGTATTTTTTATCAATAAAAAAATTAAATATATAGATCTTTTCAATGTATTTTTTATATAAAAAAATCTCTTAAATATAAATAGAAAAACTCATTGGATGGATCTAATTAAATAAATCAAGAACTATTTATGTAAATAAATAAAAATAAAATAAAAATATTTGAAAGACATATATAAATAAAAATATTTAATCTCACAACATAGGTTATTCATCCTAAATTTTTATTAAAATTATTTTTTTATTAAATTAAATAATAATAGAAATCAACACACACAAATAATTGATTAAATAAAATAAAAGAAAAAACAATATTATGCAAGGTTGCACATATTAAAAATATTGTTCAAAAATAAATATTTTTATTTTTAAAAATAAATCCAATCTATATAAATTACAAAAAATATATATATGAATCATATTAACCTTTTAAAAACTTAAATATATACAATATAATTAAAAAGTAATTATTACTTTAAAAAAGCTAAATAAGTCAAAATAAATAAGATAGAATGGGTATTAATTAAAATATATATTAAAAAATTATTTTAAATATTAATACAATCAAACAACCTGAAAATAAAAACTGATTTAAAATTTAAAATATTTTTGATAAGTAAAAATAAACGGGTAAATTCCCCTTATTTTTGTGGATCAGTAACGGGAGATGTGGAACTCATCTTAACTCGGTGTCGTGTCAAATCAGTTTCCCGTCTACTTAGAATTTATCTGATGCACGTCCAAAAAAACGTGAGACCTAGTTCCTCAGCAAAAAAAAAAAAAAAAAAAAGTCAAGAAGTCTAAGAAAAAATGAGTAACAATTTTATGCATTTTCTTTCGCTTGGGGACAGAACAAGGCCCTGTATTTGGGTCAACTGAATCATCCTAACGCAGTACATGTATCTGTCAAGGAACTCTACTTTTATTCTCTTGTTGAAAAAAAAATAAAAACAGGACAAGTTTCATTCATGTCGAAACAGGAACCGATTGCAACAGCACCGCTCATTAATTTTGTTTTTATTTTTTCATGTTTTAAAAATATTCTTTAAAAAATTAAAAAAA